>NW_024718433.1:0-7517 GCF_018991925.1 Homarus americanus
AATAGTGGCAGTAGTAGTAGTCTCGTGATAGTAGTTAAAATGTCTCGTGGTTGTAGTGAAGATGTAGTAGTTGTAGTATTAGTAGTAGTAGTAGTGAAGATGTGTGTGGTAATAGTAGTGAAGATATGTGTGGTAGTAGTAGGAGTAGTAGTAGTAGTAGTCTCGTGATAGTAGTAAATATGTGTGTGATGGTAGTAGTATTAGTCTCGTGGTTGTAGTGAAGATGTGTGTGCGAGTAATAGTAGTAGTGGTAGTAGTAGACTTGTAGTAGTATAGTTGTGTGTAATAGTAGTCTCGTGGTGGTAGTGAAGATGTGTGTGCGAGTAATAGTAGTAGTGGTAGTAGTAGACTTGTAGTAGTAAAGTTGTGTGTAATAGTAGTCTCGTGGTGGTAGTGAAGATGTGTGTGGTAGTAGTTGTAGTAGTAGTAGTAGTAGTAGTAGTAGTAGTAGTACTACGGACTTCAAGACCCAGTACGTAGGGGGAAAGGTGAACGAGTGGGTTAGCGAAATCCATGCTCTATCGGAGATTGCTAACACAGAGCCACATGCGGCCTTTGCAGCATTCACACATGGAGTCAAGCATCGTTGGAACTACCTGATGCGTACCATCCCTGAGATCCCACCCCTCCTCCACCCTTTGGAAGAAGCTTCTGCCCCTACTCCGACAACTGCTGCAGATATCGACTATGAGGCTACAGTCACAGAATGCCGCATGGATCTGCGGCTCAAATAATTTAACACAGATAGGATAGTTTCTTATGTATTAGGATATTTAATATTAAGGTAAATAAATGGTGGCGAAGGTGTGGCTATTGGGGGAGGCTGTAGTACTAGGTTGTAGTAGTAGTAGTAGTAGTAGTACTAGTAGTGAAGATGTGTGTGGTAGTTGTAGTAGTCGTAGTAGTAGTAGTAGTACTAGAAGTGAAGATGTGTGTGGTAGTAGTTGTAGTAGTAGTAGTAGTAGTAGTAGTAGTACTAGTAGTGAAGATGTGTGTGGTAGTAGTTGTAGTAGTAGTAGTAGTAGTAGTAGTAGTAGTAGGAGGCCCGGGCGGAGTGGGTGTGTTGGGGTGCCTTCCCTGATTTAAAGTGTTATTGGTGGGGATATACTCAGTTTGTGGGAGCGAGAATTTCACAGTGTGTCGATGAACGTTGGATGTCACCTTGAGCATCATCTTCTCATTCCTTACGACATTAAACGCAAATATTGCTCGTGTTCACCGGCGATCTTCAAGTAAGCCTGTGAGTGTTTGAATGGTGGGTGGCTGGAGTTGCCAAGTGTCAGTGCCAGTGTGTCGATAGGCCTACCCTAGCAAGGGTGGCATCGCGACTCTCGCCCCTATGGGGCCAAGTGCCTCAAGTAACGGCCATTCCATGTAATGTCAGCTGACCCAGTGAGTATATATAACTAATGTTACATCAGCGAGACCATAGAAACGGTGGCTATCTCTACCAAAGTGACATAATCAAGTGTTAGGTGTGACAATTCTTGCTCCCAGTGGATTATTTCTCATGGGTGGATTATCGCCCACATGGGGGGTGCCCGACACAACCACACGCGCGCGTAAGCCCTTACTACCCGGACATCGAAGGCCAGGCTGTCACCCCTGTGCCTCATACGCATAAGATCTAGTTCCTTCGTCCGTATGGGCCCAATAGCAGAGGTCGGAGGCGGAAATATCTGTCGCCCGAGTTGCTGGGCACTATGCCTGGCAACAGTCTGTGCTGCGTCTGTGCTAGCCCGAACCAAAACTGCACAAATTGTTTTTGTGCGAGAAACAATCGATCATGTGTCGATTGCAGGAAGCTGGACCAGTGTCGGAACCCACGTGGCAGGGAGCCGACACAGGCGGCCACAGTGGATATTGCCGGGACCCAACCACCCGATGATATCCCAAATGATAGCAGTGAGTCTACTCAACCCGAAAATGTAGTACTAATAAATGCTGCTCCCTCAGTAGTAGGTGTCCAGGAGGAGAATGAGAGACTGCCGCCTCAGTGGAAAGGCATGTCGATGGAAAACGCAGGCGTATGGGTCAAAGAAACCTACTCGGAAATTGTCAAGTGGTCGCCCGCTAACTTATTTGAACCACCCAAGTGTGCGGCCACCAAAGAAATGATTCGGGAGATGACTTTCTTCATGACTGATTACACTCAGGACCGTTTCCTCGCCCCCCTAGCTCTTCAAATACTGGCAATAATACCACATCTATTTTGTCAGAGGACACACACAAAGGCTAAGCACAAAGAAAATGTGGCAGCAATGAAGAGAAGGTCGACAATGTGGCGGACTGGGGCCCTAGATGATCTCCTATGTGAAGCAAGAACACTGCAGGAGAGACTAAAATCTACGGGTGACGGAAAGCAAAACACCGATGACGTGGCAAGAAAATTTGGAAACAAAATGCGTGTGGGAAAAGTGTCTCTCGCTGTAAGATCTCTAACACATGAATCCTCCGGTGGAGTGATGCCAATAAACAGGGCGACATTAAAACTATTGAAAGAGAAACATCCCCCTGCAAGTGAAGATGAAGGCATCAGGTTACAGGGTGACTATATCCCACCAAATGTTGTCCTGTTCGAGAAAATAACTGGAGAGATGGTGTGGAAAAAGGCACTGAAGACTCGAGGAGGAGCCGGCCATTCAGGTCTGGATGCAAACGGTTGGAGAGTCATCCTCAGCACTAACAAGTTTGGCCCTGTAGCAAGCGAACTCTGCATTGCCATTGCCACCCTTGCAAGAAAGCTTGCATCCTCTTGCTGCCATCACCTCCAGGCTCTGACGGCCTGCCGCCTTATTCCTCTGGAAAAGAATCCAGGATGTAGACCTATAAGGGTGGGGGAAGTGCTGAGGCGGATCATCGGAAAGTGTATAATGGAGGTGGTAAAGGATGATGTCAGGGCAGCAGCAGGGAACCTACAAGTGTGTGCTGGCCACCAGGCTGGTGGGTAGGCGGCCATTCACGCCATGAGATTGATATTTGAGCAGCGTGATTGTGAGGCCGTTCTTCTGGTGGATGCTTCAAACGCATTCAACATACTTAACCGCAAGGCTGCACTGCACAACATCAAGATCAAGTGTTCTAGCTTTGCGATGTATGTTGAAAATTCGTATAGGAATCCTTCAGACCTCTACATAGTAAACAACAAGGCTCTACGAGGTGATACCATCCTACAGTCGACCGAGGGAACAACACAGGGGGACCCCGTTGCAATGGCAATGTATGCAATAGGCCTATCAGTGCTCCAACAAGAAATAAAGTATGAAACAACTGGGGTCAAACAAGTGGCATATGCTGATGACCTCACTGGAGCAGGAAAAGTGGAGGACATCAAAAAGTGGTGGGACCTGGTAACATCGCGAGGTCCACATATAGGGTACCACCCTAACGCCAGCAAATCCTTCCTCATCGTGAAGCCAGATCATTATGATCGGGCTGTGGAGGTTTTCGGCGAAAGTGAGGTTAAAATAACTAAGGACGGCCAAAGACATCTAGGCGCGGTAATTGGCACTACGGACTTCAAGACCCAGTACGTAGGGGGAAAAGTGAATGAGTGGGTGAGCGAAATCCATGCTCTATCGGAGATTGCTAACACAGAGCCACATGCGGCCTTTGCAGCATTCACACATGGAGTCAAGCATCGTTGGAACTACCTGATGCGTACCATCCCTGAGATCCGACCTCTCCTCCACCCTTTGGAAGAAGCAGTCAGTGTCAAGTTCATTCCCAAACTAGTGAAACACCACGACTTAACCCTAGCAGAAAGAACACTTCTTGCACTTCCACCAAGACTGGGAGGGATGGGACTAACTAATCCAGAGGAGATTGCTAACTCTGAACATCAAAATTCACTTAAGCTCACGGCAGCCCTCACTGACCACATAATCGCCCAGAATGCAACAGGGGAAGTGGACACCAGCGAAGTTAATAAGATCCGTAGGTCCATTACAACAGATCGGCAGCACTGCCAAAATGACATGTTGCAGCAACTATTGCTGCTGGTTCCAGAAAATTTGACAAAAAAAGTAGCTATAGCGCAGGAGGTGGGCGCCTCGAACTGGCTAACTACGTTACCGATAAGGGGAAATGGTTTCAACCTTAACAAACAAGAATTTACAGATGCCATTGCTCTAAGGTACGGTTGGCCAGTAGATGGTTTGCCCTCCCAATGCGATGTAGTAATAGTAGTACTAATTGGCCTCCAGCCTCCCCCAATAGCCACACCTTCGCCACCATTTATTTACCTTAATATTAAATATCCTAATACATAAGAAACTATCCTATCTGTGTTAAATTAATTGAGCCGCAGATCCATGCGGCATTCAGTGACTGTAGCCTCATAGTCGATATCTGCAGCAGTTGTCGGATTAGGGGCAGAAGCTCTCGTTCCCCTGAGGCAGAGCAAAGCCGACCGAAGGAGAGAGAAGGACAGTCGACATCTCATCCAGGCTGTGACATAACTTCTGGGCTGCTGCTTCTGTTCGGAGATCAGCTCCGCGAGTCTGGCGTAAAAACATCTTGCACTTGGGCCCATCCCACCAGAGGTTGTGAACACTAGAGGAGTGAAGCTGCCTTGATCAACATTTTGAATTCTCTCCCCATATGCCCTTCTCTTGTCGTTCTCGTTCCTCCTATGCGCAGCATCGAGAGCTAGGTTACGGTGACATGCGGCCATGGGATCAAAAATCCTGATGTCGAAGAAAGCTCGCTGTCCCCGCGTCCAGAATCCTTGAGCGCTGACGTCCACACGGGCTTCGTTAGATGTGTTTGAAGTCCTGTGTTGGAAGATCTCGCCATCCAATGGAAGGAGGGTCGGTTCTACCATGACGTCCCAGCAGATTTCCTTCAACATATTTGCTGTGAGATCCCTTACCTCGTCATGCCTCATGCATATGAAGCCCCCCTTCTTGCAAACCATGGCGTGATCGCCAGCATAGGAATAGCCACACACGCATTGGGAGGGCAAACCATCTACTGGCCAACCGTACCTTAGAGCAATGGCATCTGTAAATTCTTGTTTGTTAAGGTTGAAACCATTTGCCCTTATCGGTAACGTAGTTAACCAGTTCGAGGCGCCCACCTCCTGCGCTATAGCTACTTTTTTGTCAAATTTTCTGGAACCAGCAGCAATAGTTGCTGCAACATGTCATTTTGGCAGTGCTGCCGATCTGTTGTAATGGACCTACGGATCTTATTAACTTCGCTGGTGTCCACTTCCCCTGTTGCATTCTGGGCTATTATGTGGTCAGTGAGGGCTGCCGTGAGCTTAAGTGAATTTTGATGTTCAGAGTCAGCAATCTCCTCTGGATTAGTTAGTCCCATCCCTCCCAGTCTTGGTGGAAGTGCAAGAAGTGTTCTTTCTACTAGGGTTAAGTCGTGGTGTTTCACTAGTTTGGGAATGAACTTGACACTGATTGCTTCTTCCAAAGGGTGGAGGAGGGGTCGGATCTCAGGATGGTACGCATCAGGTAGTTCCAACGATGCTTGACTCCATGTGTGAATGCTGCAAAGGCCGCATGTGGCTCTGTGTTAGCAATCTCCGATAGAGCATGGATTTCGCTAACCCACTCATTCACCTTTCCCCCTACGTACTGGGTCTTGAAGTCCGTAGTGCCAATTACTGCGCCTAGATGTCTTTGGCCGTCCTTAGTTATTTTGACCTCACTTTCGCCGAAAACCTCCACAGCCCGATCATAATGATCTGGCTTCACGATGAGGAAGGATTTGCTGGCGTTTTGGTGGTACCCTATTTGTGGACCTCGCGATGTTACCAGGTCCCACCACTTTTTGATGTCCTCCACTTTTCCTGCTCCTGTGAGGTCATCAGCATATGCCACTTGTTTGACCCTAGTTGTTTCATACTTTATTTCTTGTTGGAGCACTGATAGGCCTATTGCATACATTGCCATTGCAACAGGGTCCCCCTGTGTTGTTCCCTCGGTCGACTGTAGGATGGTATCACCTCGTAGAGCCTTGTTGTTTACTATGTAGAGGTCTGAAGGATTCCAATACGAATTTTCAACATACATCGCAAAGCTAGGACACTTGATCTTGATGTTGTGCAGTGCAGCCTTGCTGTTAAGTATGTTGAATGCGTTTGAAGCATCCACCAGGAGAATGGCCTCACAATCACGCTGCTCAAATATCAATCTCATGGCGTGAATGGCCGCCTCCCCACCAGCCTGGTGGCCAGCACACACTTGTAGGTTCCCTGCTGCTGCCCTGACATCGTCCTTTACCACCTCCATTATACACTTTCCGATGATCCGCCTCAGCACTTCCCCCACCCCTATAGGTCTACATCCTGGATTCTTTTCCAGAGGAATAAGGCGGCAGGCCGTCAGAGCCTGGAGGTGATGGCAGCAAGAGGATGCAAGCTTTCTTGCAAGGGTGGCAATGGCAATGCAGAGTTCGCTTGCTACAGGGCCAAACTTGTTAGTGCTGAGGATGACTCTCCAACCGTTTGCATCCAGACCTGAAGGGCCGGCTCCTCCTCGAGTCTTCAGTGCCTTTTTCCACACCATCTCTCCTGTTATTTTCTCAAACAGGACAACATTTGGTGGGATATAGTCACCCTGGAACCTGATTCCTTCATCTTCACTTGCAGGGGGATGTTTCTCTTTCAATAGTTTTAATGTCGCACTGTTTATTGGCATCACTCCACCGGAGGATTCATGTGTTAGAGATCTTACCGCGAGAGACACTTTTCCCACACGCATTTTGTTTCCAAATTTTCTTGCCACGTCATCGGTGTTTTGCTTTCCGTCACCCGTAATTTTTAGTCTCTCCTGCAGTGTTCTTGCTTCACATAGGAGATCATCTAGGACCCCAGTCTGCCACATTTTCTCTTCATTGCCGCCACATTTTCTTTGTGCTTAGTCTTTGTGTGTGTCCTCTGACAAAATAGATGTGGTATTATTGCCAGTATTTGAAGAGCTAGAGGGGCGAGGAGGCGGTCCTGAGTGTAATCAGTCATGAAGCGAGTCATCTCCCGAATCATTTCTTTGGTGGCTGCACACTTGGGTGGTTCAAATAAGTTAGCGGGCGACCACTTGACAATTTCTGAGTAGGTTTCTTTGACCCATACGCCTGCATTTTCCATCGACATGCCTTTCCACTGAGGCGGCAGTCTCTCATTCTCCTCCTGGACACCTGCTACTGAGGGAGCAGCATTTATTAGTACTACATTTTCGGGTTGAGTAGACTCACTGCTATCATTTGGGATATCATCGGGTGGTTGGGTCCCAGCGATATCCACTGTGGCCGCCTGTGTCGGCTCCCTGCCACGTGGGTTCCGACACTGGTCTAGCTTCCTGCAATCCACACATGATCGATTGTTTCTCGCACAAAAACAATTTGTGCAGTTTTGGTTCGGGCTAGCACAGATGCAGCAAAGACTGTTGCCAGGCATAGTGACCAGCAACTCGGGCGACAGATATTTCCGCCTCCGACCTCTGCTATTGGGCCCATACGGACGAAGGAACTAGATCTTATGCGTATGAGGCACAGGGGTGACA
>NW_024718434.1:0-2677 GCF_018991925.1 Homarus americanus
CAGACCCTCTGAAAATTTTTGGAAAATTTTCGAAAACCAATAAAAAATTTTCAAAAATTTACAGAAAATTTTCAAAATATTTCAAAACATTCCCAAAATTTTCAGAAAATTTTCCAAAAATTTTCTAAAATTGTTCACAATTTCTCAAAAAATGGTTACGTAGTTCCTCCACCATGGAGCTCTCCACCAGCCATTCAGAAATTACCGACCTGGGCGATAGTAAAGCCTACCTCAGAAGGAGGACCTAAAATAACTCTGGAAGCCATAGCCACCGAGACACCGGCAGATGCAGCATGATACTTCACAGATGGCTTGGTGGATCCAAAACATCATACATCCGGGCGGCCTTCTACACCCAGGTCAGACCCTCTGAAAATTTTTGGAAAATTTTCGAAAATCTTCAAAATTTCAAAAATTTTCCAAATTTTCAAGAATTTTCGAAAATTTTCAAAATTTTCCAAAATTTTAAATTTTCGAAAATTTTCAAAATATTTCAAAACATTTCCCAAAATTTTCAGAAAATTTTCCAAAATTTTCTAAAATTGTTCACAATTTTCAAAAAATGGTTACGTGGTTCCTCCACCATGGATCTCTCCACCAGCACATTCAAAATTAGACCTAGGCGATAGTAAAGCCTACCTCCAGAAGGAGGACCTCAAAAAATAACTCTGGAAGTCTGCACCGAGACTCCGGCTGATGCAGCATCATACTTCACAGACGGCTCGGTGGATCAAACATCAAACATCCGGGCGGCCTTCTACACTCAGGTCAGCCCTCTGAAAAATTTTGGAAAATTTTTGAAAATTTTTAAAATTTTCCAAAATTTCAAAAATGTCCCAAAATTATCAGAAAATTTCAACTATTTTTCCAAAAATTTCCAAAAATTTTTCCAAAAATTTTCAAATTTTCAAAATTTTAAAATATTTCTAAAATTTTCAGATTTTCCAAAAATTTTCCAAAATTTTCCCAAATTTTTCAAAATATTTCAAAACATTTCCCAAAATTTTCAGAAAATTTTTCCAAAAATTTTCTAAAATTGTTCAGAATTTTTAAAAATGGTTGCGTGGTTCCTCCACCATGGAGCTCTCCACCAGCCACATTCAAAATTACCGACCTAGGCGATAGTAAAGCCTACCTCCAGAAGGACCTCAAAAAATAACTCTGGAAGCCATAACCACCGAGACACCGGCAGATGCAGCATGATACTTCACAGATGGCTTGGTGGATCCAAACATCATACATCCGGGCGGCCTACACCCAAGGTCAGACCCTCTGAAATTTTTGGAAAATTTTCGAAAATCTTCAAAATTTTCAAAATTTTTTCAAAATTTTCAAATTTTTTTAAATTTTCAAAAATTTTCAGAAAATTTTCCAAAATTTTCAAAATTTTCCAAAATTTTCAAAAATTTTCAAAAAATTTTAAAACTTTCAAAAATTTTTCAAAATATTTCAAAACATTTCCCAAAAATTTCAGAAAATTTTCCAAAATTTTCTAAAATTGTTCACAATTTTCAAAAAGTTACGTGGATTTCCTCCACCATGGAGCTCTCCACCAGCCACATTCAAAATTACCGACCTAGGCGATAGTAAAGCCTACCTCCAGAAGGACCTCAAAAAAATAACTGGAAGCCATAGCCACCGAGACACCGGCAGATGCAGCATGATACTTCACAGATGGCTTGGTGGATCCAAATATCATACATCGCGGAGCGGCCTTCTACACCCAGGGTCAGACCCTCTGAAAATTTTTTGGAAAATTTCAAAAATTCAAAAATTTTTCAAAATTTTCGGAAAATTTTCAAAAATTTTCAAAACATTTTCAAAAATATTCGAAAATTTTTCAAAATATTTCAAAACATTTCGAAAAATTTTCAGAAAATTTCCAAAATTTCTAAAATTGTTCAAAATTTTTCAAAAAAATGGTTACTAGCTCCTCCACCATGGAGCTCTCCACCCAGACATTCAAAATTACCGACCTGGGCGATAGTAAGCCTACCTCCAGAAGGACCTCAAAAAATAACTCTGGAAGCCATAGCCACCGAGACACCGGCAGATGCAGCATGATACTTCACAGATGGCGGTGGATCCAAACATCATACATCGGGCGGCCTTCTACCCAGGTCAGACCCTCTGAAAATTTTTGGAAAATTTTCGAAAATCTTCAAAAATCTTCAAAAATTTTCAAAAATTTTCAAAATTTTTTCAAAATTTTCTAAAAAATTTTAGAAATTTTCAGAAATTTTCCAAGAATTTTCCATTTTCAAAATTTTAAAATATTTCACAAAATTTTCAGAAAATTTCCAAAAATTTTCAAAATTTTCAAAATTTTCAAATTTTTTCAAACATTTAAAATTTTCAGAAAATTTTAAAAATTTTTCTAAAATTGTTCTAATTTTCAAAAAATGGTTACGTAGTTCCTCCACCATGGAGCTCTCCACCAGCCACATTCAAAATTACCGACCTAGGCGATAGTAAAGCCTACCTCCAGAAGGAGGACCTCAAAAACTGGAAGTCATAGCCACCGAGACTCCGGCTGATGCATCATACTTCACAGACGGCTCGGTGGATCAAAACATCAAACATCCGGGCGGCCTTCACTCGAGGTCAGCCCCTCTGAAAAATTTTGGAAAATTTTGAAAAATTTTGAAAATTTTTCAAAAATTCCAAAAATGTCCCA
>NW_024718435.1:0-8052 GCF_018991925.1 Homarus americanus
TTTCGTCCCTCTGCTGCCGTTAATCGCATATAAGGCAATTGTTGCCATTTTTTGTTTTCGCCCCTCTGCTGCCATTAACCACATTTAAGGCAATTGTTGCCATTTTTTGTTTTCGTCTCTCTTCTGCCATTTATCACATATAAGGCAATTGTTGCCATTTTTTGTTTTCACCCCACTGCTGTCATTAATCACATATAAGGCAATTGTTGCCATTTTTTATTGTCGCCCTTCTGCTGCCATTAATCACATATAAGGCAATTGTTGCCATTTTTTGTTTTCGCCCCTCTGCTGCCATTAATACCATATAAGGCAATTGTTGCCATTTTTTGTTTTCGCCCCTCTGCTGCCATTAATCACATATAAGGCAATTGTTGCCATTTTTCATTGTCGCCCCTCTCCTGCCATTAATCACATATAAGGCAATTGTTGCCATTTTTTGTTTTCGCCCCTCTGCTGCCATTAATCACATATAAGGCAATTGTTGCCATTTTTTGTTTTCGCCCCACTGCTGCCATTAATCACATATAAAGCAATTGTTGCCATTTTTTATTGTCGCCCCTCTCCTGCCATTAATCACATATAAGGCAATTGTTGCCATTTTTTGTTTTCGCCCCTCTGCTGCCATTAATCACATATAAGGCAATTGTTGGCATTTATTGTTTTCGCCCCACTGCTGCCATTAATCACATATAAGGCAATTGTTGCTATTTTTTAATGTCGCCTCTCTGCTGCCATTAATCACATATAAGGCAATTATTTGCCATTTTTGTTTTCGCCCCTTGCGCCATTAATCACATATAGGCAATTGTTTGCCGATTTTGTTTTCGCCCACTGCCGTGTTAATCACATATAAAGCAATTGTTGCCATTTTTTGTTTTCGTCCCACTGCTGCCATTAGTCACATATAAGGCAATTGTTGCCATTTTTTGTTTTCACCCTTCTGCTGCCATTAATCACATATAAAGCAATTGTTGCCATTTTTTGTTTTCGTCCCACTGCTGCCATTAGTCACATATAAGGCAATTGTTGCCATTTTTTGTTTTCGCCCCACTGCTGCCATTAATCACATATAAGGCAATTGTTGCCCATTTTTCATTGTCCGGCCCTCTGCTGCCATTAATCACATATAAGGCAATTGTTGCCATTTTTTGTTTTTGCCCCTCTGCTGCCATTAATCACATATAAGGCAATTGTTGCAATTTTTTGTTTTCGCCACTCTGCTGCCATTAATCACATATAAGGCAATTGTTGCCATTTTTTGTTTTCGTCCCTCTGCTGCCATTAATCACATATACGGCAATTGTTGCAATTTTTTGTTTTCGCCACTCTGCTGCCATTAATCACATATAAGGCAATTGTTGCCATTTTTTGTTTTCGTCCCTCTGCTGCCATTAATCACATATAAGGCAATTGTTGCCATTTTTTGTTTTCGCCCCACTGCTGCCATTAATCACATATAAGGCAAGTGTTGCCATTTTTTATTGTCGCCCCTCTGCTGCCATTATTCACATATAAGGCAATTGTTGCCATTTTTTATTGTCGCCCTTCTGCTGCCATTAATCACATATAAGGCACTTGTTGCCATTTTTTGTTTTCGCCCCACTGCTGCCATTAATCACATATAAGGCAATTGTTGCCATTTTTTGTTTTCGCCCCACTGCTGCCATTAATCACATATAAGGCAATTGTTGCCATTTTTTGTTTTCGTCCCTCTCCCACCGTTAATCGCATATAAGGCAATTGTTGCCATTTTTTGTTTTCGCCCCACTGCTGCCATTAACCACATTTAAAACGGTGTTGCGCATTTTGTTTCGCCCCTCTTGCCGTGTGTCACATATAAAGGCAATTGTTCCCATTTTCTCTATTCGCCCCTCTGCTGCCGTTAATCACATATAAGGCAATTATTGCCATTTTTTGTTTTCGCCTCACTGCTACCATTAATCACATATAAGGCAATTGTTGCCATTTTTACTTTTCGCCCCACTGCTGCCTTTAATCGCATATAAGGCAATTATTGCCATTTTTCGTTTTCGTCCCTCTGCTGCCGTTAATCGCATATAAGGCAATTGTTGCCATTTTTTGTTTTCGCCCCATTGCTGCCATTAATCACATAAGGCAATTGTTGCCATTTTTTATTGTCGCCCCTCTGCTGCCATTAATCACATATAAGGCAATTGTTGCCATTTTTTGTTTTCGCCCCTCTGCTGCCATTAATCACATCAGGCAATTTTTGCCATTTTTTGTTTTCGCCTCACTGCTGCCATTAATCACATATAAGGCAATTGCTGCCATCTTTTATTGTCGCCCCTCTCTTGCCATTAATCACATATAAGACAATTGTTGCCATTTTTTGTTTTCGCCCCTCTGCTGCCATTAATCACATATAAGGCAATTGTTGCCATTTTTTATTGTCGCCACTCTGCTGCCATTAATCACATATATGGCAATTGCTGCCATCTTTTATTGTCGCCCCTCTCTTGCCATTAATCACATATAAGACAATTGTTGCCATTTTTTGTTTTCGTCCCTCTGCCACCGTTAATTGCATATAAGGCAATTGTTGCCATTTTTTGTTTTCGCCCCACTGCTGCCATTAATCACATATAAGGCAATTGTTGCCATTTTTTGTTTTCGTCCCTCTGCCATTAATCACATAAAAGGCAGTTGTTACCATTTTTAGTTTTCGCCCCACTGCTGCCATTAATCACATATAAGGGAATTGTTGCCATTTATTGTTTTTTCGCCCTGCTGCCATTAATCCCATATAAGGCAATTGTTTGCCATTTTTTGTTTTCGCCCCTCTGCTGCCATTAATCACATATAAGGCAATTGTTGCCATTTTTTGTTTTCGACCCACTGCTGCTATTAATCACATATAAGGCAATTGCTGCCATTTTTTGTTTTGGCCCCACTGCTGCCATTAATCACATATAAGGCAATTGTTGCCATTTTTTATTGTCGCCCTTCTGCTGCCATTAATCACATATAAGGCAATTGTTGCCATTTTTTGTTCTCGGCCCACTGCTGCCATTAATCACATATAAGGCAATTGTTGCCATTTTTTGTTTTCGCCCCTCTGCTGCCATTAATCGCATATAAGGCAATTGTTGCCATTTTTTGTTTTCGCCCCACTGCTGCAATTAATCACATATATGGCAATTGCTTCCATTTTTTATTGTCGCCCCTCTGCTGCCATTAATCACATACAAGGCATTTGTTGCCATTTTTTGTTTTCGCCCCTCTGCTGCCATTATTCACATATTAGGCAATTGTTGCCATTTTTTGTTTTCGCCCCACTGCTGCCATTAATCAAATATAAGGCAATTGTCGCCAATTTTTATTGTCGCCCCTCTGCTGCCATTAATCACATATAAGGCAATTGTTGCCATTTTTTGTTTTCGTCCCTCTGCCACCTTTAATCGCATATATGGCAATAATTGCCATTTTTTGTTTTCGCCCCACTGTTGCCATTAATCACATATAAGGCAATTGTTTTCATTTTTTATTGTCGCCCCTCTGCTGCCATTAATCACATATAAGGCAATTGTTGCCATTTTTTGTTTTTGCCCCTCTCCTGCCATTAATCACATATAAGGCAATTGTTGCCTTTTTTTGTTTTCGCCACTCTGCTGCCATTAATCACATATAAGGCAATTGTTGCCATTTTTTGTTTTCGTCCCTCTGCTGCCATTAATCGCATGTAAGGCAATTGTTGCCATTTTTTTTTCGCCCCACTGCTGCCATTAATCACATATAAGGCAATTGTTGCCATTTTTTGTTTTCGTCCCTCATCTGCCATTAATCACATATAAGGCAGTTGTTGCCATTTGTTGTTTTCGCCCCAATGCTGCCATTAATCACATATAAGGCAATTGTTGCCATTTTGTATTGTCGCCCCTCTACTGCCATTATTCACATATAAAGCAATTGTTGCCATTTTTTATTGTCGCCCCTCTGCTGCCATTAATCACATATAAGGCAATTGTTGCCATATTTTGTTTTCGCCCCTCTGCTGCCATTAATCACATATAAGGCAATAATTGCCATTTTTTGTTTTCGCCCCCACTGCTGCCATTAATGACATATAAGGCAATTGTTGCCAATTTTTATTGTCGCCCCTCTGCTGCCATTAATCACATATAAGGCAATTGTTGCCATTTTTTGTTTTCGTCCCTCTGCCACCGTTAATCGCATATAAGGCAATTGTTGCCATTTTTTGTTTTCGCCCCACTGCTGCTATTAACCACATTTAAGGCAATTATTGCCATTTTTTGTTTTCGTCCCACTGCTGCCATTAATCACATATAAGGCAATTATTGCCATTTTTTGTTTTTGTCCCACTGCTGCCATTAATCACATATAAGGCAATTGTTGCCATTTTTTGTTTTCGTCCCACTGCTGCCATTAATCACATATAAGGCAATCGTTGCCATTTTTTGTTTTCGTCCCTCTGCTGCCATTATTCACATATAAGGCAATTGTTGCCATTTTTTGTTTTCGCCTCACTGCTGCCATTAATCACATATAAGGCAATTGTTGCCATTTTTTGTTTTCGCCCCTTTGCTGCCATTAATCACATATAAGGCAATTGTTGCCATTTTTATTGTCGCCCCTCTGCTGCCATTAATCACATATAAGGCAATTGTTGCCATTTTTTGTTTACGCCCCTCTGATGCCATTAACCACATTTAAGGCAATTGTTGCCATTTTTTATTGTCGCCCCTCTGCTGCCATTAATCACATATAAGGCAATTGTTGCCATTTTTTGTTTTCGCCCCTCTGCTGCCATTAATCACATATAAGGCAATAATTGCCATTTTTTGTTTTCGCCCCACAGCTGCCATTAATCACATATAAGGCAATTGTTGCCATTTTTTATTGTCGCCCCTCTGCCGCCATTAATCACATATAAGGCAATTGTTGCCATTTTTTATTGTCGCCTCACTGCTGCCATTAATCACATATAAGGCAATTGTTGCCATTTCTTTTTTTCGTCCCTCTGCTGCCATTAATCACATACTCTCTCGACAATTATTTGCCATTTTGTTTTCGCCCACTGCTGCCATTAATCATATAAAGGCCGTAATTTATTTTGCCTGCCATTATTATTGTCGCCCCTCTTGCGCCATTAATAATCACATATAAGGCAATTGTTTGCCATTTTTATTTAATAACCCTCTGCTGCCATTAATCACATATAAGGCAATTGGTGCCATTTTGATGTTTTTCGCCCCTCTGCTGCCATTAATGTCATATAAGTAATTGCCATTTTTGTTTTCGCCCCACAGCTGCCATTAATCACATATAAGGCAATTGTTGCCATTTTTTATTGTCGCCCCTCTGCCGCCATTAATCACATATAAGGCAATTGTTGCCATTTTTTATTTTCGCCTCACTGCTGCCATTAATCACATATAAGGCAATTGTTGCCATTTCTTTTTTTCGTCCCTCTGCTGCCATTAATCACATATAAGGCAATTGTTGCCATTTTTTGTTTTCGTCCCTCTGCCACCGTTAATCGCATATAAGGCAATTGTTGCCCTTTTTTGTTTTCGCCCCACTGCTGCCATTAACATCATTTAAGGCAATTGTTGCCATTTTTTGTTTTCGCCCCACTGCTGCCATTAATCACATATAAGGCAATTGTTGCCATTTTTTGTTTTCGCCCCTCTGCTGCCATTAATCACATATAAGGCAATTGTTGCCATTTTTTGTTTTCGTCCCTCTGCCACCGTTAATCGCATATAAGGCAATTGTTGCCCTTTTTTGTTTTCGCCCCACTGCTGCCATTAACCACATTTAAGGCAATTGTTGCCATTTTTTGTTTTCGCCCCTCTGCTGCCATTAATCACATATAAGGCAATAATTGCCATTTTTTGTTTTCGCCCCCACTGCTGCCATTAATCACATATAAGGCAATTGCTGCCATTTTTTGTATTCGCCCCACTTCTGCCATTAATCACATATAAGGCAATAATTGCCATTTTTTGTTTTCGCCCCACAGCTGCCATTAATGACATATAAGGCAATTGTTGCCAATTTTTATTGTCGCCCCTCTGCTGCCATTAATCACATATAAGGCAATTGTTGCCATTTTTTGTTTTCGTCCCTCTGCCACCTTTAATCGCATATAAGGCAATAATTGCCATTTTTTGTTTTCGCCCCACTGCTGCCATTAAACACATATAAGGCAATTGTTGCCATTTTTATTAATCGCCCTCTGCTGCCATTAATCACATATAAAGGCAATTGTTTAATTTTTGTTTCGCCCTCTGCTGCCATTATTAATCACATATAGGCAATTGTTTGCCATTTTTGTTTCGCCCTGCCGTCACATATAAGGCAATTGTTGCCATTTTTTATTGTCGTCCCTCTGATGCCATTGTTCACATATAAGGCAATTGTTGCCATTTTTTATTGTCGCCCCTCTGCTGCCATTATTCACATTTAGGGCAATTGTTGCCATTTTTTGTTTTCGCCCCACTACTGCCATTAATCACATATAAGGCAATTGTTGCCTTTTTTGTTTTCGTCCCTCTGCTGCCGTTAATCGCATATAAGGCAATTGTTGCCATTTTTTGTTTTCGACCCACTGCTGCCATTAATCACATATAAGGCACTGCCATTTTTGTTTCGCCTGCTGCCATTAATCACATATAAAGGCAATTGTTGCCATTTTATTATCGCCCTTCTGCTGCCATTAATCACATATAAAATTTTGCCATTTTGTTCTCGGCCCCTGCTGCATTAATGCTGCTATGGCAATTGTTGCCATTTTTTGTTTTCGACCCACTGCTGCCATTAATCACATATAAGGCAATTGCTGCCATTTTTTGTTTTCGCCCCACTGCTGCCATTAATCACATATAAGGCAATTGTTGCCATTTTTTATTGTCGCCCCTCTGCTGCCATTAATCACATACAAGGCATTTGTTGCCATTTTTTGTTTTTGCCCCTCTGCTGCCATTAATCACATATTAGGCAATTGTTGCCATTTTTTATTTTCGCCCCTCTGCTGCCATTAATCGCATATAAGGCAATTGTGTTGCCATTTTTGTTTTCGCCCTGCTGCCCATTAATCACATATATGGCAATTGTTGCCATTTTTTGTTTTCGCCCCACTGCTGCCATTAATCACATATAAGGCAATTGTTGCCATTTTTTATTGTCACCCCTCTCCTGCCATTAATCACATATAAGGTAATTGTTGCCATTTTTAGTTTTCGCCCCTCTGCTGCCATTAATCACATATAAGGCAATTGTTGCCATTTTTTGTTTTCGCCCCTCTCCTGCCATTAATCACATATAAGGCAATTGTTGCCATTTTTTGTTTTCGCCCCTCTGCCAATCGCATATAAGGCAATAATTGCCATTTTTTGTTTTCGCCCCACTGCTGCCATTAATCACATATAAGGCAATTGTTTTCATTTTTTATTGTCGCCCCTCTGCTGCCATTAATCACATATAAGGCAATTGTTGCCATTTTTTGTTTTTGCCCCTCTGCTGCCATTAATCACATATAAGGCAATTGTTGCCTTTTTTTGTTGTCGCCACTCTGCTGCCATTAATCACATATAAGGCAATTGTTGCCATTTTTTGTTTTCGTCCCTCTGCTGCCATTAATCGCATGTAAGGCAATTGTTGCCATTTTTTGTTTTCGCCCCACTGCTGCCATTAATCACATATAAGGCAATTGTTGCCATTTTTTGTTTTCGTCCCTCATCTGCCATTAATCACATATAAGGCAGTTGTTGCCATTTGTTGTTTTCGCCCCAATGCTGCCATTAATCACATATAAGGCAATTGTTGCCATTTTTTATTGTCGCCCCTCTGCCGCCATTAATCACATATAAGGCAATTGTTGCCATTTTTTATTGTCGCCTCACTGCTGCCATTAATCACATATAAGGCAATTGTTGCCATTTTTTGTTTTCGCCCCTCTGCTGCCATTAATCACATATAAGGCAATTGTTGCCATTTTTTGTTTTCGCCCCACTGCTGCCATTAATCACATATAAGGCAATTGTTGCCATTTATTATTGTCGCCCCTCT
>NW_024718436.1:0-14451 GCF_018991925.1 Homarus americanus
ACTTTCCCCAGATGCAAAGTTAGGTACCAATTCACAGATGGGTGAACTGGGAATCCACTAAGTGCAAGCCAATAATCCTAGGAATATGAAGCGAGAATTGTATCTACTCAGCCACAGCACACCTCTGGTCGGCAATAATCCGCTAAAAAAAGTCTTTTATCTTTACATAGAGGGAACATAATGATGTACAACTCGTGTCAAACGCTGCATTAGGTTACGTCGTATAGTTTAGTACAGTAAAATAAAAAAAAAAACCTTGAACAGAGGAGCGACGGTCAGCTGAAAGTGAACCAAGTCGATGTGCCATTGTAGTTTGATGTCCACCCTCACTTCGCACGACCAGAATCTACATAATACTCAATAAACAACGACTAGACACGAGGCCTGTTAGAGGGGTTATTCTTTACTCTTAAATCTATCAAAAGCTCGAGATTAGCAAGACCCAGAGAGGGCGAGGAGAAGACTACGAAGAGGTTAAGGGTGAAAAGGGCTGGAGGAACTGTAAAGAGAGAGAGAGAGAGGCGACCTGGGTTAAGGACTAAGGAAAGGAAGTGAGTGGGATAAGGGAAAGAAAGGGCTGAGTGAAGGGGAAACAGGGCCGTGGAAAAGGGGTAAAATGAGGAGTGAGAGAAGGGCTACAGGAGAAAGTGAGGCCTGAGAAGAGGGGTTAGAGTAAGGGCTGGGGAAAGGGCTAGAGTGAGGATGGAGAGAGGGACAAGTCATATTTATAGAGAGGTTTTGGAGAGGGTTATGGAGAGTGCTGAGGAAGTAAGAGGGGCTAGTATTGAGGGCTAGACTGATGGGGGAGAGGGGAGAGGGCTAGGGAGAGGGTTAGAGAGGGGAGAGAGCTAGGGAGAGTGTTAGAGAGGGGAAAGGGCTAGGGAGAGGGTTAGAGAGGGGGAGAGGGACTTCAGGGCGCTAATGGTGGTCGCTACGATGAGGCTCCGTGGATATTTGTCGTGTGTTTCAAGACGAGAAATTGCAGAGACCGACCACCAGCTGACGGAGGCGTTGAGGCTTGTGTACGGAGGAGGAGGAGAAACGGAAGATAGAATAAGAGGGGGAGAAACAGATGATGGAGCAGGAGGAGAAACAGAAAATGTAAGAGGAGGAGGAAGATCAGCGGCAAGAGCAGTATGAGGAAGAGGAGGAAGATTTGGTGGAACGAGAAGGAAGACAGGATGGAGACAAGAGGCAAAAAATGAGTTAGATAATTGATAACTGGAGAGAAAACAAAATTAACAGGCGCAAGATAGAGGGAAGAGGAGAAAGAATAAAAAGAAAGGGAGAAAAATATTGAACGTCGTAAAAATGAAATATAAAAAAACAAACAAGAGAGAAATAGAATAAAAGATGAAAGGAGAAGAACGAGGAGAGGCAGAAAAAGTGAAGAAAAAAACACAGAGATAGAGAGAAAGAAGGAAAAAAATAGAGAAGGAAAAATCAGAGAAAAGAAAAACAATAACTGAGGAAAAGAACAAAAATGAGAAAAAAAGAGAGAAAGAAAGATAGAAAAACAGATTTATATGGGATTTTTTTTTGGGGGGGGAGGAAAGGGAAGGGAAGGTTCCAAGTTTCATTGAATTGTTCCTAATGTGAGTAAGCCAATCCCACATATTTAATGGCGTTTGTAACAATTTGTCTCAGATCAAGCACCTGGAGAGTTTAATTTTGTTAATCTTTTGTTTTCTTTCATTTTTTCTTTCGCCCTTCTTACTGCTTTCTTCGTATTTTCTTTTTCTCTCTCTGATATCTACCTATGTTGCTCTTCCTGTCTACCTGTGCATCTCTCTCTCTCTCTCTCTCTCTCTCTCTCACTCAAGACCGGTTCTCATTATAACCACTGAGAATATTACCAGAAAGTGTTTGAATGTTTACTGTTTTTCTTCGTTTTTTTTTTTTTACTGACAGCTTTTAACGTTAACCGAGTGACCCAGTAACGCTAACACACACGCACACACACAAAACGCACACACACAAAACACACACACACAGACACACACACACAGACACACACACACACACACACACCAGTGCTCACGTTCATGACATTGACCCATTCTAAACTGCTCACACACGAAAGTTCAATATATGTCCTGTACTTTACATTCCAACGCTTCAATGGTTTTGTAAGTTATGGTCTACGCTGCAGTATAAAATATTAATTATGTACTTGCATGGGTGGAGAGAGAGAGAGAGAGAGAGAGAGAGAGAGAGAGTATATGACCCAAATATACGGAAAAGACTCCATAAAAAAATATAGATATTATATATACATTTTAGGAAACCATTAACTGAAGCAAAAAAATAATTGACAAGACGTTTAACATTCACGATTTACTAGCAAGAAATATGTGTTGAAAATTACAGATTATACAGACATAAATAACTGTATGAACTGGGGACAAGTTTGAGAATGTTTTGTGAGGAAGAAAAGTACAAATTGGGGAAAAAACAGCTTTGATATGAATAAATTACTGGATAAACGTAAATGGGAAAAAAACGCGTCTTTAACTAGGAAAAAATGAAAGAATGGAAGGAAATTAATGTAAATATAACGTGAATAACCAAGAATGAAGAGTAGAAGGATATTATTAGATGTAAAATATGTATAACCAGGAAAGAAAAAAATAAAGAAAAAATAATAAAAAATAGTGAGTAACCGACGGAGAAAAAATTAATGAATAAAAATTGAAGACAAAATATATATAAAAATAATAAAAAATAGCATATAAAATAAAATAAAATAAATACGAATATATATCAGAATAAACTGAAACAAACTGATGTGAAAATAGATATCACGAGGAATTATTTTTAAATAAACCCGAGAAAAAAAAGTTGTTCCATGAAACCTTTGAGAAAAATTAATTGATTTCCATAACTGCTAGTGGTACTATGTGAGTTCAGAACGTCATAGCTACACAAGTTAAAATTCAGAACTGATATTCACATATAATTTAGATTTTTTTTTTAGGTTACACTCAGTCATTTCTCCTAAAATAACTATGCTGAGAGAGAGAGAGAAAAAAAAGCTGAGTGTGTGTGTGTGTGGTGGGATGACGGATTGAACTAGCGACCCTCAGGTCAAGAGACAAGAGCCGTACCCACTCGACACCACACCTCAACTAACTAATCAACCTACACCTATCGTAGCCTATCTAACCTAACCTAACAGAAAATCTTACTTTACCAGAGAGTGGGACGGACACAAGTTGACATCACGGTCGTGTATGAACCAATCAGCGACCAGCTTTACCCACATACGAGTGGATCTTGTACGCAACAAGCCCGACTCAGGTTATAAAGCCAATAAAGAGTAACACTCAATTAGCACAGCTCCCTTCAGATGCCATTAAACCTCGACCTCATAGCTGCAGGAGGACCTATCGAACCAATGAAGTTTTTCGCTGTTGATCACTGTTTATCTTCCTCCCCTTCTCCCTCTGCTTGACTAAAGGAGTCACTCACCTACTTCCATGGCCAGTTGGTCACTCACACGTGTAGATAGTCCAGTCAGTGCGGTTTGTGAGGTACGCGGTCACTCATACGAGCCCTTGATCATGTTGGTATTGTCTACGGTCACTCACTCAGTCATTTATACTTTCCTTCTCGTTATTTATGTCCCTCCTCCTCTTCCTCTTCCTCCTCCTCCTTCTTCCCTCTTCTTCGTCCTCCTCCTCCTCTTCTTCATCTTCCTCCTCCTCAAACATGAGTTATGTGAGGATGTAAAGTCCTGGACACACACACACACACACACGCACACACACACACGCCACATTTTCTCTAAAGTAATTATCATGATAAGTGTCAGGAAATAAGAAAAAATGTAAAAGAATAACAGATAAGAGAGTCACTAAAGATAACTCAGGTAAACAAGTGGAAGAAGAAGAATAGTTTAAATCGTTTATAATAATAATATTATTATTATTATTATTATTAAGAACGGTGACTAACCCCTTGAGGATGATGACTTAACCCCTTCAGAACGATGAATTAATCTAGCACTTACTGGGTTAAGATAACATATTCATAGGATTAACACAGTCATCGCCCATGGATTAAGTTATCATACTCAATGGATTAAAATTATCCTTACTCATTGGACTATTCCACTGTACTCAGGGGTTGGCATCGTACTAAAGGGGTTTAGATACCTTATTTATCAGGCTATTTGAGTACAATGAAATAGTACTCTAGAGCTTAAGATACCGTACTCACTGGGATCGTCTACTGCACTCAGAGGTCGACTCTATCATGCTGTCACTGGATCTTGCCACACTGTCATGCCCGTTCATCTCAGTTATTCACGGTTAGTCTTTGGCCATCTATCCTACCGACCTGTCCAGACCCTCTCACCACACACTCCTTCACTTCACCCACCACTCCCATCCTAATCTCATATATCCTTCAAACCTCCTTCCTTCCTTCCTTCCTTCCTTCCTTCCTTCCTTAATCTATCCCCTGTTAAGGCTACTACGTGGATTAACAGGGTCCATCCTTAGCTTGTTCCGCCTCGCTTCCTGAACGTCTTCCCTGTACTAGTCTTGTTTCAGTGTATTTTGACCCAAGTTTGTTTTTAGTTTTCCCTCAGCAGCTAACCATCTTACGAGTGTTTATTTTTTTACCTTACCACCTACAGGAACGATAAAATACCTGTTTTTAATCCGTCTGTATGTTTGTATATCCCCACGGACACTACAGGAAAAATCATGCGTACATTTTGGCACCAGTATCGCCGTTAAGAGAGCCAACACCCAGTTGAATATGTAAGTCACTAAACTACATAATTTCTCTATATGTTCTTTCAGGTTCTCTAGCAAAAACTACTCATTAACATATCTTCATCTACATACATACCTATTCCCCTTAACTTTCACAAGACCATTAAAACACTTCAATATTTTTCTTTGTCAATAATCCAATTGTTATTTACAATCTTTCATGATAAAAAATACTGGAAACTAATTCATATATGGTAGAATTTAATCTGTTTTTTATATTATTTAAAACAATCTTATTCCCCGTCTGCTCTGTCTTCCCCAGTTTACTATGGCCATACTCAGTCAATGAACAACAAAATAGCAAAATGTTCCCCCACCATAAAAAAAAGAGTTTTTCTCAACGAATATTGCAAGTGGTTAACAGCTGTGGTAGGGGGCGGGTGGGGGAGGGGGGAAGAGTGGTTGGTGGGAGAGGTGGGTGGTGGTGGGGGTGTATTAGTAGGTGGAGGAATACAAATTTTAGAAACAAGAGAGAGGGAGGGAAGTATGAAAGGAAGCAAGGGTCGTAGGCAGCATGAGAGGGGGAATAGAGATGTAGGAGGCATAGGAAAAAGAAAACGGAGTTACTTGTTAAGGGAAAATTATGTTATTACCGACCGAAGACTTAGGCTGAAATGGAAAATATTACGATTTTCATCTTAATCTGATAATTTTCTTTGTTTATTCTTGTGTCTTTACTTAATACATCTATAAAAATACTGTAGAGTTTAAGTGAGTGTTTTTCTGTCACACACACACACACACACACACACTACCACTACCCTCTGCCTCTCACACGGGCACAATTTATATTCAAATGAGACCGGTAAAACGAAGAGAGCTGAGGGCGTATGACTGGCTTATGAATCAGTTGTCAGCGAGGGATGGGGAAGCACGATACCTCCTCCTCTCCCACCCTTTCCATCCTGTTCCATCCTGCCTCCTGTGGGTACATGATCCATCAGGTTTAAACGCGTGTGTCGGCAGGTAACAGACAATCACAGCTCCATGACATTAAAAGAGATGATGCTGACTTTATGTATACAGTTTAAGACACATATACTACCACGAGACTTGAAAACATGCAATAGCGTTACTCCCTCTTCTTAATTCTGTAGCGATTATATGTACGATTCTCTCTCTCTCTCTCTCTCTCTCTCTCTCTCTCTCTCTCTCTCTCTCTCTCTCTCTCTCTCTAGGAATACTATCGACTAGAACTTATTTTGTTATCTTTATGAAACTCGTAAATAAAATATAGTTTATTTAGAATGACAAAATGGACTGGCTTATTATTTTTATTATTATTATCTAAACAAAACTTACAGAAAATAATAATAATAAAATAATGAAACTTTTCCTTCATCTAGTTAATTTATCTTACAATTACCTGGGTGCTTAAGCGGATAATTCTGAGCAGTAATAAAAGGCGTAACGAGACCTTCATGTTCACTAATTACCGAGAACATCACTTATTTTTACGAAGACTCTAATTGTCTCGCTGTCTCTCAAGACTTCGTTACCACTTACCTTATTGGGGTCATAAATCTTCGTTTTTTTTATGGCTAACTATAAATATTGAGTAATGTATAAATGTCTATGTCTTACACCTGTCTTTCTTTGTGTGTCTCTGTATGTGTGTCTGTGTCTGTCTGTCTGTCTTTTTGTCTGTCTGTCTGTCTGTCTGTCTGTCTGTCTGTCTGTCTCTCTTTCTCATATCGTTAATCCCTTTATATCCCTGGATTAGCTTAATCTCTCTCAGTTTCCCGTTAACAGTAAAAATTCGAGTCATAACCTAAATGTTTATCCTGGCTCCGTTAACTGTTTTGTAATCGAGGGAACAGAGACTCCCTTCTAGGTAATCATTTCAACAGCAACACAACGGTAACACAAGTGAAGGTAGTTATTGAGTCTTAGGTAGGTTAAGGACCGTACATATCATGGAGGATTCCTGGCGCGTTGGGAAGCTCCTGTCCACCAATTCCAGGATTATCTCGCCAATTCCTGGATTATATCGCCAATTCCAGGATTATCTCGCCAATCGCCTGGAATCCAGACCCTGCAGACTCCATTCCCAAGCCAGAAAAGGTTCATTGGAGACATTTCGTGTTTATAACTACCAAATGAGCAATATATCCCTTCATCAAACAGTTTTAAAAGTATTTCTTAAGGGATCAGCTTAAGCTTTAACTCCTAGAAAAGTATAGAAAGCTTGAGAAAATGGACTAGATCATAATTAAGCTCCCATGTCTTTAGGGATCAGCTTAAGCTTTAACTCCCTGAAAAAAAAAATAGACAAAATGGACTGGATTATAATTAAGCTCCCATGTCTTTAGGGATCAGCTTAAGCTTTAACTCCTAGAAAAGTATATAAAGCTTAACAAAATGGACTGGATTATAATTAAGCTCCCATGTCTTTAGGGATCAGCTTAAGCTTTAACTCCTAGAAAAGTATATAAAGCTTAACAAAATGGACTGGATCATAATTTAGCTGCCATGACCACCCGAGTAAGTAATGTTACGGTAGATAAACTCAATACTGTACTTGGAAACATCGATATGAGTGGACGATTATGGATGGACTCGGTCTTCCGTTACTCACGGTTCCAGGGAGAGCTAAGAGGAGCATTCATGTAGCGTGAGGTACCTGGTGTAACGTGAGGGTCCTGATGTAATGTGAGGACCCTAATGTAACGTGAGGGCCCTGGTGTAACGTGAGGGCCCTGGTGTAACGTGAGGGCCCTGATGTAACGTGACGGCCCTGGTGTAACGTGAGGGTCCTGATGTAATGTGAGGACCCTGATGTAACGTGAGGGCCCTGATGTAACGTGAGAGCACTGATGTAACGTGAGGCCCCTGATGTAACGTAAGGGCACTGATGTAACGTGAGGGCCATGGTGTAACGTGAGGGCCCTGATGTAGCGTGAGGGCCCTGATGTAACGTGAGGACCCTGATATAACGTGAGGGCCATGGTGTAACGTGAGGGCCCTGATGTAGCGTGAGGGCCCTGATGTAACGTGAGGACCCTGATGTAACGTGAGGGCCCTGATGCTTAGCGTGATGACCTGATGTAACGTGAGGGCCATGGTGTAATGGGGGGCCCTGATGCTAGCGTGAAGCCCTGATGTAACATGAGGACCCTGATGTAACGTGAGGCCTGGTGTGTGGGGCCCACAAGTGTAACGTGAGGGGAGCCATGGTGTAACGTATGAGGGCCCTGATGTAACAGCTGAGGGACCCTGAGAGTAACATTAGCAGAGCTGGCAACGTAGGGCTGATGTGTGTGGGGACTGTTCACTTGTGAGGGCCATGGTGTAACGTGAGGGCCCTGATGTAGCGTGAGGGCCCTGATGTAACGTGAGGACCCTGATGTAACGTGAGGGCCCTGATGTAGCGTGAGGGCCCTGGTGTAACGTGAGGACCCTGATGTAACGTGAGGGCCATGGTGTAACGTGAGGGCCCTGATGTAGCGTGAGGGCCCTGATGTAACGTGAGGACCCTGATGTAACGTGAGGATAAACATAAATAGACGATAAACTAATGATACCAAGCTAAATTAATCTAATCTTAACATCATCTAACTTAATTTAGGTAAAGTTTGGTTACGTTGAGATAGCTAAAAACGGCTTCAGTGGAATCAAGTCAGCTTGATCGTATAATACACATTATGTATACTTGAATATACATGACATGAAATGACATGACATGACATTACATACGAATTACCAAAAAGTTATCTTTATTTTACAAAGGTGTCCTCAGCTACACATCCACAGTCAGCACTACACAGTCAGCTAAACTAGGAAGCTAATCGACAGCTAACAAGAGACACTTAACACTCGACACTCGACAGCATTAACGATAAGACATCAGCTTTTAACAGTGAACACGTTGTAATATGATGATATAATGTGAAAAGGAGAGAGAGAGAGAGAAAAGACATGAATAGACAGCAGAGAGATACAGAAAAAAATAGATAAAATAAGACAGATAGAAAGACACAGACAGACATATACCACATCACAGTCACCACCCACACCCCCTCCCTCCCCACCCACCCCTCCTCCCCCTCCCCCACCCCTCCCTCCCCCCCACCCACCCCTCCCTCCACACCCACCCCTCCCTCCCTCCCCACCTCCCCTCCACCACCCCACACCCCCCCCACCCACACCCCCTCCCCTCCCCCACCCACCCTACACCACAGCTCTATACACAGAGGGGCACCCACTAATCAAATCTCAGCCTCTGATTATTTTTCATATTCCCCTGAGATCAAATTTCCCCAACGCCTAATAACAATGAAGGGGGGAGGGAGAGTGGTGTTCTTGTTGTTCTTCGTGTTCTTGTTCTTCGTGTTCTTGTTCTTCGTGTTCTTGTTCTTCGTGTTCTTGTTCTTCGTGTTCTTGGTGTTCTTCTCATCCACTAATACCATCTCAACCTGTCTATAGTTGTTTATTTCAAGGAAGAATAAAATAATTTCTCTGGACTAAAATGTTATGGAAAAGTTGACCCTGAAGAGTCACAGAAATGAATAGGTCAAAGGTTGTTTAGCTAGATATTTTTTCATCGTATTTTTTTTTCTACAATTTTGTGTTTTGATTCAATTTATATTTTTTTTATCAGTATTTTCGTAATTATTTTATTTTTTATCGTTATCTTTCTTCGTTCTTTGTTTCGATTTTTCCTTTTAATTATTTGTTTATTTTCCTCTCTCTCTCTCTCTCTCTCTCTCTCTCTCAAGTACCAAAATATTTCTATAATCTGTATATTCCTCATTTCTCTCTTTTCCTACAAATTTGTTAGGAAGTTGTTACAGTCAATTGATTTATTTAATTCTCTCACTCACTCTTTCTCTCTCTCACTCACTCTCTTTCTCTGACTCACTCTCTCTCACTCACTCTCTTTCTCTGACTCACTCTCTCTATGAGTACTTGACTAAGCAGGACTCAATGTACCAGAACTTCACGAAAGTATACTATAGAAAGTTTACCAGAACATCACAACTGCAGGTGAACTCAATGTACACTTTCAAGTACTCATTCGTTCGTGTAAACTAAGAACAATAAAAACCCAACCTTAGTACAGTAATTATCACCCACGTGGTGTACATTAACACACAAATTACACTTCATTGTACTTTACTATGTACTAATTGAACCTTACTAGTCTCTATTACCTCTTATAATTATTCACCGACTCAATTACCTTCACTAGATTAACTATACGACTCATTATTGCGTAGTTGGATCAGTCATAGTTACGAGTTATTGTTACGTTCAAGTCACTATTGGGTGTTGAGTCACTGTCTTTATTCAGGTTTGTTTGTTTTTGTTGGGGATGAGTAATATTTTATAGATATTTACTCATGATTCACGATCTTTTGTAGTGAGGATGAGTAATATTCACCCATCACAACACAGTATAGTGAGGAAGAGAATATCCTTTGAGACGAGAAATACTCATTATTGGATCAGCTTATCTTACTCACTGTTGAATATTAAATAATAATAAATTAATTGTTATTTAGGAAGACAGATTATGGTAAACCAGATGAATATACCCGTATAATGGAGGTATATCTAGCAAGTTAAACCTGAGGAATATACCCGTATGATGGAGGTATATCTAGCAAGGTAAACCAGGGGAATATATACCATTATGAAGGTAAACTTAAGGTAAACCAGTGGGACGATGACTGTACACTACAATGGACCTAAATTATAGCAAGGTAAACCTGTACGCGAGCAGCAGTATATTCCCGGAAACTACTGATGCAAAGTGTGTGTGTGTGTGTGTGTGTGTGTGTGTGTGTGTGTGAGTGTGTGTGTGTGTTTGCTACCTGCACTTTCATCTTCTTTAATACCACGATTATGGAAGTTTGAAAGGAAGTGCGTTTACAGGTTTATTTATGCATGTGTGTGTGTGTGTGTGTGTAATATTCCTGCATATTCACTACTGAAGAAGGGATCGGTCGTTCAGGAGATTCAGTCAATGCATTCCCAACAAGTTGTCATCCCAAAAGAATTCTAATGAATAAACATGAACAGAGGTGAGCCAGGGTACAATAATAACCCCCCCCCCACCACCTGCACCACCCACCAACACCCCACCACCACCCCCCCACCACCTGCTACCCACCAATACCCCACCACCCACCAATACCCCACCACCACCAACACCACCCCACACACCACACCACCACCCCTGCTACCACCCCACCAACACCACCACCACCACCCCACCACCCACCAACACCACCCCCCCCACCACCACCACTCCACCCCACCACCCACCACCACCATCAACGCCACCATTATCATCACTCACCCACTGTAAACTTCTCCTTAACATATACTCGTCTTAATTACTCCTTCACTCTTCATCATTGTGATTATTTTATACATAGGATGAATAATGAGAATCACAGCATTATGTAAATACTCTCCGATTCACCTTAAGGAACCAGAAAGTAAGATGGGTGATGTATAAAGATAATTTGTTCTACATTATTCATGAGTTAGATAGTTTTACACAGTTAATCGTCCTGTGAGAGAGAGAGAGAGAGAGAGAGACCAATAGACGCCACTCACAAGTAACAAGATCGCCGAAGTTTTCCTCAAGTTACTTTTCTGACTTGTAGAAAACCGAGGAAAACAGCAGGCAAAGAAGAAAATAAATAAAGAAGGAGGTATGGAAGAACAAGAAGAAGAGGAAGCAGAAAACACTCACACACACACACACACACACGAAACAAGAAGAACAATGAAGAACAAGAACAGGAGGAGTAAGAAACAGCATGAAACGTAAACACTAAGGTCCATTTTTTTTTCATAAATAGATCACACATCCTGAGGGTAGTGGTAGTTGGTGATAGAACATAAGAACATAAGAAAATAAGGAGTCTGCAATAGGCCGGTTGGCCTGTGCAGTGTGCATGGCAGTTCCTGTCGAGAGTTACTACCACTCTCTATCATCCATGAATCTATCTAGCCTCATTTTGAAACTTTCCAGAGTTCCCACACTTACTACAAAGTTGCTAAGCTTGTTCCACTCGTCCACCACCCTATTTGTGAACCAGTTTCTTCCTATCTCCCTCCTAAACCTAAACTTCTCCAACTTGAATCCGTTGCTCCGAGTCCTATCCTGCTCGGATATTATAAGAACTTTATCTATAGCCCCCTTTATTGATTCCTTTCACCCACTTAAATACTTCTATCATTTCTCCCCGCACTCTTCGTCTTTCTAGGGAATGCAAGTTAAGTTTCTTTAACCTATCCTGATATGGAAGGTTTCCAAGTCCCGGAATCATTTTTGTCATTCTTCGCTGCACCGACTCTAGTGAATTATATCCATTCTATAATAGGGGCACCAGAACTGAACCGCATAATCGAGGTGCGGCCTGACTAGCGCAAGATGTAGTTGCAATAAGACCTCTACACTCTTGTTACTTACACTTCTAGATATAAAACCCAATACTCTGTTTGCCTTATTTCGAACATTAACGCACTGTTTTCTAGGCCGTAGGTCCGGGCTTACAAGTACCCCTAGGTCTCTTTCACAAGTCGAATAAGGTGGTAGTGGTGGTATTAGTGGTGATAGTAGTGGTGATAGTGATGGTGGTAGTAGTAGTGGTGGTGGGTATATTGATAGTGGTAGTGGTTGTGATAGTGGTGGGTACAATATTCCATAACAGTGGTGATAGTGGTAATGGTAATAATGATGATCGTGGTGATAGTGGTGGCAAGCACATGAGAGAGTCAGTACCAGTATCTCGGAGAGCCAGTCGTCAACATCTATCATCAAGAAGCGACCATAATCGATATCTAATGCCTGCAACCTATTTACGGTAATGGGTTTTCGATGCGTAGATGGCTCAAGTTAAGCTCATTATATCCGTCACTATGCCCAGGTAAACTCTTGGGGTTAAATTATGCCTTCCGTAATACTTGGTTACCTGAGGAAGACCAACCCCCCTCCTCTACCTCTCTTTCCGCTAATACCCCACCCGTCCTTCACCACCACCTCCTTTATCCCCACCTGTCCTTCATCCCACACCCTAATTCCAGTCCTCTGTTCCTACTATCCATCCTCCTCCTCCTCCTCACCCCATCTCTCCCTACCTCTACTCACCTTCTGCTATAGAGAGGAACGTTAATGTGCGTCAGGTGTCGAAGGTAGAGTAAAGGTCAAGGTGAGAGGCGGTTCTTCATCTGGGTTATATACTTTGATGACTCTCATAAGAGATTTGTTCCAGCCTTAAAAGAGGAAGATTATTATGAGGGAAGTTTATGCTGACACCAACGTCACGGCAGGTAAGGAGAAGGTAAATGACTCTGGTGTAGTGGTTATGAGGGTGTTGTTAGGGAAGGAAAACACCAGGCGGAGATTGACTGCCTTTGCTGATTTGATATGAGTTCAGCACGAGAGAGATATTCTTCTCCCTGACGTCAACACACACACACACACACACACACACACACACACACACACACACACACACACACACACACACACACACACACACACACACACACACACACACACACACACACACACACACACACACACACACACACACACACACACACACACACACACACACACACACACACACACACACACACACACACACACACACACACACACACACACACACACACACACACACACACACACACACACACACACACACACACACACACACACACACACACACACACACACACACACACACACACACACACACACACACACACACACACACCCACACACACGTTAACAATGATCACGCGTCTCTCTTATGCCCGCCCGTCAGTTTTCGCGTCGCGTGCCATCGATTTACTGTCAGCATGTTTGTGGCGCGCCTCAGTGAGCAAAGTGGCGCACAAGTGGTCCTTAGGGGGGGGGAGAATGAGTTTTTTTATTTTTTTATTTGACGTTAAAGAAAATACTACCGAGAAATTGTAGAAATGATTAAGTGAAGAATTCTGAAGGATCTGCCAAGGTGAGGTGACACTTAATGATTTGGTGCTGTCATAGACACAGGTAACATGACCCTTTTGTGATATCTGCAGCCATAAATACGAGGTCCGGTACACACACACACACACACACACACACACACACACACACACACACGCAAACCTACACACACACACATACGGAAGTTCAAGGAGCGGCATCGAGTTACCTTTTGAACACATTACACGGCCTCGTTCACAAGGCTTATTGTACTCGACATGAAAGAAAATACAGCAGAGGATTTTCCCAGTGTGGTCTTAGGAAGGAAGGTAAACAGAGGGAGAATAAATAGTGATATTTTCTCTCTTCTCAGCCTCTTAAGTGCCGCATAAACGGTGCTTGAGATCTTTTCAGCACAGGTGATAGGAAAAAAGCACTGCTGAGGACACTGCTAAAGGACACAGATAAAGGACACTGCTGAGGACACTGATAAAGGACACTGCTAAGGACATTGCTAAAGGACACTGCTAAAGGACACTGCTAAAGGACACTACTAAAGACAAGACCAGGATCGTTCAGGAGTTAAGAGTACAGGTGAGAGACATTACCTCCATCATATACACTGGAGGGATAAGTAGAGACGGGGAAGGGAGAGGTAGGAGAGGGATAGGCAAGGGAGGGAGAGGCAGGGGAGGGAGAGGCAGGGGAGGGAGAGGCAGGGGAGGGAGA
>NW_024718437.1:0-16869 GCF_018991925.1 Homarus americanus
GTTTGGTTTAATTGGTTCGTTTTGTCTGTTGTCATTAAGGCCGCGCCCAAAAACACATCGTTGCCAAAAATATGCACTAATGACTGTTTGCACTTACGGTATGACTAAGTGGTACAGGTGCTGGTGGTGGGTGGTCAGGTCCTCAGAGACTCGAGAGACTTGTCATTCATGTTTTTTACTTCTCTTAAAGTGGGTTTGTGCCTATAATCCCCTTGCCAGGTTAGTGTCCTCGTCAGTCAGTTCGAAGGCAGGGAAAAATTACTTCTCTTGTGAATGTGGATCACGTAAGCCTGGCGAGTTGTTAAGGTCAGTATGGATACAACATGGTGAGAGTTAAGCTTTTTGTAGGTATACAAGCTAATGTGACCAATACTACACTCGACCACCTTTACTTCCCCAACAGCAAAGTTAGGAAAACACATCCACAACTGGGTGAACTAACTCTGCTGTATGTGATTCTTACACTTCACAAGGCTTATTATCTAAGTCCTGGGTGTCCATGACATCAAACCCTGGAACAATTTTACTATTTCCAGGATACTTGATTTCTACAGTTGAATCGGTGAACCTCTGACTCATTTACCACTGAAGGCCATAGTTTGCACCACAACACTATTACCTGTAGCTTGTGTAACGTCTGGCTAGGACTCGGGGTTCAGTGATGGTGTGATAAATATTGTAATTTATCCAGAAGCCTCGTGCAGCGTCGAGATCACCACCTTCACCAACATTTAACATGCCATTAAGAGGCTTTGGCGTGTTAAGCTTCTTCAAATGTACAATGATCCCTTGATTCATTGACTATAACATACCAGGGGCGTTAGGAGGTAGACACTGCGGGCTGATGCCATGGTCAGGTGGACTTTCTCCTACAGACTTGGTGCATTATCTTCCCTTAAAGAGCACCGCTTTGTCGGCAGTTTTTTATATACATCTTGTTATTTGGAGTGCAACTGTTTCTGAACCGCTGATAGAAAACATTCCATTTATTTTGTACTGTTCATTTCTAATTAAAAGGACGAATGATTACTTCGCTCTTCCCAAACAACCGAATCAGAGCCCTGACGACCAACCTTTTCCTAAGTTTTTCAACCATTTTTTGTCTAAACTCTATATCAGAGCACTGTCGTCTCTTCTTGGCATTCTCATAAAAACTTTAATCCTTTTTAGTCACATGTTAAGGCACTGTTGTTCATGTTAACTTACACTTTAAATCCTTTCCCTAGTTGACAACAACACGTCCACCGGCAGCCATTTAAACTCCGCTTAAAAAGATCCCACTTTTCTAATATTACCGAACCGATATATAAGATAGTACTACGTAACAATATATAAATTTGTTAATTAATTTATAATAGCAGGTATCACAACCGATTTACGCTTTTATCTATTATGAAATAATACTAAATTAAAACAAAATGAAAGTTAGTCAGTGGGCCGGGCTGAGTGGTGTAGGAAAAAACGAAATTTTTTGTAATTCTTTGGTGGCTTAACAATATTCGATGTACTAGGGCTTAATAATAATAATAATAATAATAATAATAATAATAATAATAATAATAATAATAATAATAATAATAATAATAATAATAATAATAATACATCGATAAATCATTATTCGTTTTCGTTTGCTGTATTTTTTCATGAGTTTGAAGTTTTAAATTTTTTATATTATTCTATTATAAATTACGTTACGTTACGTTACGTTACATTACGTTACGTTACATTATGTTATGTTTGGTAACAGTACATAGATTAATAGTTAAATCTAATCCCATACAGCTTGCATTTTGTTAACTTGACTGTATGGGATCAACGAAGATTAGTCCAGCTATTTCACCTTAAGATTAACCACCCTAATTATAATCTAACCTAACCTAACCTAATCTAATCTAAACTAGCCCAACCCAACTTAATCTCCCCCAAAAAGTGTTAGAGGTTAATCTTAGGGTAAAATAAACTGCAGGGACTAATCTTCAGGTGAGCCGTACGTGTTCGTATCTGTGGTGTAATGGTCAAGCAAGCGAGCAGACCTGGGTTCGATCCCCCGGCATGGTTAAACTATGGGCAAGGTTCTTTAAGCATTTGCCTCTGTCTACCCAGTAGTAATTGGGAACCTGATTGTTAATAGATTTACTAATCGTATTCCGGGGTAATGGTTCGCCAGTGCAGTTGGCGAATTGCCCGGTCTTCTCTCACTATTCCTTGACACGCTCCTTAAACAAATTCACGCCTAGGTGACCCTTGGGCCGGCCATCCTCGTTACACGAGGGGCAACCATTTATTAAACACGAGAGCGTCTCACTGGCAGTATCTGGTGTGAGTGATACAACATAAACACTTAAAATGTCAACAGTTAAAAGTCGTACACATCACAGACTATCGACTCGGGCAAAAAGTTGCCTCATTATCTAGTGTGTGGTGCGGTGGTAGTTGTGGTGCGGCGGTAGTTGTGGTGTGGTGGTGGTTGTGGTGTGGTGGTGGTTGTCGTGCAGTGGTGGTTGTGGTGTAGTGGTGGTTGTGGTGTAGTGGTAGTATTTATGTGGTGGTATTTGTTGTGTGGTGGTTGTGGTGTGGTGGTGGTTATGGTGTGGTGGTGGTTGTGGTATTGTGAATGGTGGTGGTTATTGTGGTGTTTGTAGTGGTAGTATTTATGTGGTGGTATTTGTTGTGTGGTGGTTGTAGTGTAGTGGTAGTATTTATGTGTGTGGTATTTGTTGTGTGGTGGTTGTGGTGTGGGTTGTTGTGGTTGTGGTGTGGTGGTGGTTGTCGTGTAGTGGTAGTATTTATGTGGTGGTATTTGTTGTGGAGTGGTTGTGGTGTGGTGGTGGTTGTGGTGTGGTGGTGGTTATCGTGTAGTGGTGGTTGTGGTGTAGTGGTAGTATTTATGTGGTGGCATTTGTTGCGTGGTGGTTGTGGTATAGTAGTGGTTATGGTGTGGTGGTGGTTGTGAGGTGGTTATAGTGTGGTGGTGGTTGTGGTATAGTAGTGGTTATGGTGTGGTGGAGTGGTGGTGTGGGGGTGGTTTTGGTATGGTGGTGGAGTGGTGGTGTGGGGGTGGTTTTGGTATGGTTGTGGTGTGGTGGAGTGGTGGTGTGGGGGTGGTTTTGGTATGGTTGTGGTGTGGTGGAGTGGTGGTGGTTTTGGTATGGTTGTGGTGTGGTGGTGGTTATAGTGTAAAGAGGTCCTGTGTGTGTGTGTGTGTGTGTGTGTGTGACTAATAAGCTGCACACTATGTAATACACACACACACACACACACACACACACACACCCTGAACCAGTTACCTTGACACTGCCTTAATCATTATTCTTGTTATCAAACCAATTATGTAGAGATGAAGATTGAATTATTACCGCAATTAGACAACAGTTCTGATCTGGCCGCTGTTTTTATAGACCCCATAACGACAACAAATAATTGGCGGCGGTCAGACAGCTACTCTTACCTTTGGTAAGCAGTCTTGCTCAGCCCGGATTGATGTTCATGATGGGATCCCGACTCCGCTTTTATCATATGGCCCTTGTCAAGAGTTGGCCATTATTTCCAAGGAATTCCCCAAACCTATTTTAAAGGTCACCCAAGTCAACAGGTTGAAGGAACTCCCTATCGCTACAAACACGTCCCCTTCTGATGCAAGAGCTCACCTTCTCAAGGAGTTTGCTGACGTGTTGGTTACGAAGAAATCTTTAGGATCCACACCACTCAAGCCGATGGTGGGTCCACCTATGAAGATTCATCTTAAGGATGGTGCCACACCTTTTGCCATCCACACCCCTCGTTTGATTCCTCACGCCTACAAGGAGCTAGTTAGACAAGAGCTTGACTCCATGGCTGCTCAGGGAATCATCAAGCCGGCCGGAGACGAACCTTCACCTTGGTGCCACCCTCTCGTCCCCGTCGCCAAACCTCGTGGTGGAGTACGGATCACCACCGATGTGTCAAAACTTAACCAGCAAGTTTCCCGTCCAGCCCACCCTTCACCCACACCCTTCGCAGCTTTTCGAAATGTGGACCCGGAGGCGAAGTTTTTTTTACAACGATGGACGCCTTATGTGGTTATTGGCAGATCGAGTTGGCCGAAGAAGACCAGCATTTGACTACATTCATCACACCATATGGAAGATATCAGTATTGCAAAGGCCCCATGGGATTTGCCGCTACGGGCGATGCATTCTGTCAACGTGGTGACGCGGCCCTTCAAGGAGTCACGAATTGTGTCAAGGTGGTTGATGATATTTTACTCCATGACGAAGACTACTGTGCCCACCTCTCCCGAATATATGAAGTTCTCACCAGATGTCGAAAGTAAGGGATTACCCTCAACGCTGACAAGTTTGTAGTCGCCGCACCATCAGTGATCTTCTGTGGGTACACTCTCTCAGCAGACCCGGAGAAATTAAGTGGAATCAGGGATTTTCCAACCCCTGCCAACCTGACAGACCTCCGTTCTTTTTTGGGTCTGGTCAATCAGCTGGCTGAATTTTCACCTGACATCTCCGCCGCAGCCCAGCCGTTACGCCCCCTGCTGAGCCCCAGGAGGACATTCCTGTGGACCCCAGATCATCAAGAGGCCTTCCAGCGAGTCAAGCAAGCCCTCTTAAGTCCACCTGTCCTCGCCTGTTACGACCCAGCCGTACCCACCGTCCTCCAGACTGACGCCTCCAGACTCTACGGCGTTGGTTACGCCCTTCTGCAGGACCATGGCGGTGGACAACTCCGCTTAATTCAGTTTGGATCCCGGTTCCTGACGGACGCTGAGACCCGATATGCCACGATTGAGCTGGAGATGTTGGCTGTTGTCTGGGCGATGGCGAAGTGCCGCTTCTACCTGATAGGACTTCAGCACTTCACCCTCTTCACGGATCATCGCCCTCTTGTACCTATTATCAATCACTACTCTTTGGTTGCAGTAGAGAATCCTCGCCTTCAACGTTTGAAAGAGAAGCTCTCGCCTTATCTCTTCACGGCTGTGTGGCGTGCCGGTAAGCTAATGTGCATCCCGGATGCCCTGTCCCGCGCCCCTGTCAGTCGCCCCACCCCAGAGGACGAGATGTTGTGTTCTACAACTGCCGCATCCCTCAAGTCAGTAGTCTCATTGAAGGCTGTCTTCACATCAGAAGAGTCTACAGCACCGGATGCAGACAAGACCCTTGAAGATCTCCGCACCGCAGCCCGGGCCGACCCTTCCTATATCCGGCTCGTCGACTGTGTGTCCCAGGGATTTCCATCTAACCGATACGACCTTCATGAATCGCTACTCCCGTACTGGAAGATACGAGAGGACCTCTATTGTGACGGAGACCTCGTCTTGTATGGTCCACGAGTAGTCATTCCTGCTGCCCTACGCCGCCGTACCTTGAACCGCCTTCACGACTGCCATCGAGGAATGGAGGCCACCAAGCGACGGGCTAAGCAGACTGTATTTTGGCCCGGAATCGATTCGGACATTGCAAGTACCGTCCGTGCCTGTGAGCCGTGCCAGATTCTGCAACCCAGCCAGCAACAGGAACCTTTAATGTGCGACGATAACCCTTCAAGACCCTTCGAGTCTGTGTCGGCCGACTTCTTTGCAGTGGCAGGGAAGTCCTTCCTCGTCATTGCCGACCGATTGTCTGGATGGCCTGTTGTCGTCCCCTGTGGTAGTGATACAACGGCTACTGCTACCATCCGGAATTTCAGACATTACTTCGGAGAAGTTGGTGTTCCCCTCCGCCTCAGGACTGATGGTGGACCCCAGTTCACCAGCCACGAGTTCCAGGACTTCATGGACCGTTGGGGAGTCAGTCATGTCGTGACCTCGCCCCACTACCCCCAGGCGAATGGACACGCTGAAGCCGCAGTCAAGACTGTTAAACACCTGATCCTTAGGGTGTCACCCTCAGGAAATATCGACTGCGAGGACTTCGATCGAGGTTTGTTAGAGTAACGCAACACTCCGAACTTCACCGGACGCTCCACAGCCCAGGTTCTATGTGGATATCATCTCAGGTCTTGTGTTCCTGCCCACCCGAAGTCATTTTCTCAAGAATGGCAAGCCAAGACTGAAGAATATGACCGCCGTGCAGCAGAACGAGCCGCAGATGTCGCTGCTCGGTACGACTGTCATGCCCGCCCCCTTCCCAGGTTGAGTATCGGCCAGCAGGTCAGGATTCAAGATCAGGTATCTCACCGCTGGGACAAGGTTGGGGTTGTCATGGGAATTGGCCGGTCCAGGGACTACCAAGTGCGTCTTCCGAGTGGTAGAGTATGGTTGAGGAACCGTCGTTTCCTCCGACCTGTGGAGCTGCCTAGTGTTGACCCTTCCCCAGTAGAGTCCCCTAATGTGATGTCTTTACAGTAAATCCGTCCCCACCTTGTGTTTCTGCCCCGGTACTCCGCAGGTCCGAGCGGCTCAGAAACAAAAGGTCCGCTCAAGATGAAACTATGAGCGTATAGGGGGGAGGGAGGTGTATAATATGGACACGAAGTAGTACCTTAAGCTGTGTATTCTTATATTACTCTATTAATTATGTATAGTAAAGTATTACAGAACATGTATTAATCCTATGAAATATTTCCATTTATTATGCACCATGTTATGTATGTGAATTATCATATTTACATATTATGTATTCAGCTTGTGAATGCTGGTATCTGTACATGCCAGCGCGGAGTGATACAGGTAGTTGAGATCACTAGTCCTTATGGTGTGGAAGCCAGTTTCTTTGTTCCTCTGTATATCTCCCTTACGAGAATAAGAACCTATTTCAAGATAATAAGTGTTTGTGTGTACCCTCAGTAGTGTAGAACATTTTGGGGGTATCAAAGACAAACATAGAAGTCTCCCCCCGCCCTCCCCCAACAATCCCCCCTCTCCACCCACAACCCAGGACCACGGTGTGTAAAGTTAAGGCGTTCGAATTTTAATTGGGTTGAAAATGAAATAATGCATGTGAGGAGAAGAAGAAGAAGATTTCGTTAGGTTACGTTAGGTTACGTTAGGTTAGGTTAGGCTAGATTAGGTTAAGTTACGTTAGGTCTGGTCAGGTTACATTATGCATGAAGGTATTCATTTATATGTATATTTATGATCTACAGGATCGTTTATGGCCAGTCAAAAGCTTCCAGAAAAGATAAATACATAGAAGTTATCACTAATGGCCAATTATCCCTATTTAGCGTAACATACAGTATATATTAGGTGGAGTTCCGCTGTTATTTGTTTGTTTTCGTATTATTTAAGTCATTTATTTGTTAACATTTAGCTTAGAATAAGTAAATATTATACAAAACAAAACATTGAAAAACTCACAAGTGAATTTGTAACATATAATCAAGTCGAGATAACAATACCAATACCACGTGCTGGTCAAGCTCCGAAAGAGTTGTCCGGGGGTCTAGCTAACCTCTGGTCGGGGCTTGACCAGCACGAAAAAAAAAAAATTATTTTTACTAAACGTGATTTTGGCAACCTGTGGTGTAATAGTCAGTATGCTCGTCTTGCAAGCGAGTGGACCCGTGTTCGATTCCCGGACAGAGTGAAACTATGAGCATTTTTTTTACGCCATTTGGCTTTCTATTTACCAGGAAATGGGAACCTGGATGTCAATCGATTTGCGGATCTTATTCAGGAATAATGGTTAGCCAGTGCAGTTGCCGAGTTGTCCGGTCTTCTCAGACTATTCATTGAAACTGGGTCATACAACTCGTTAACTTAGGGTGTGGTTGTGGTGTTGGCGACAGATTCTAACACCTTAAACAAATTCACGCCTAGGTTGCTCTAGAGCCGGCCATCCTCGTACACGAAGGGCAACCATTATTGTTACGTGTGTAATATTACCATCACTACCACAACCAGCATTATCACTACTATTGTCATCTTCTCAACTATCATCATTCCTTCCCTCTTCCTCCTCCTGCCTCCATATTTTAATAATTATCGTCTCAATTATTATTATCATCATTATTTTTATTATTATTATTACCGTATTATTATTATTATTATTAACAATACAACATGTGGCTGGAACAACAGTAGAAATTAGAAATAAGATAAAAAGTTGTATTAAATTAACAATTAAAACACAAACAAGAACCACAGGTACAAGTCGATCAGTTTTTTATCATGAGAGAGAGAGAGAGAGAGAGAGAGAGAGAGAGTCCCTGGCTCACTGTTACGTTATGACAAAGTTGTTGGTAAATATATGGTATGGAAATTGTGTTGATACTCTCTCTCTCTCTCTCTCTCTCTCTCTCTCTCTCTCTCTCTCTCACACACACACACACCAACCACAAACAAACAACACATCACAAACAAACAAGCAAGCAACAACACAACACAAACAATAATGACACCACAAAAAACATCATTCTAAAAAACAAACATAAAAACAATAAAACAAACATACCAACAAACAAACAATCAAACAAACAAACAATAAAACGAACAAACGAAGAATAAAACAAAACAAACAATAAAACAAACAAACAAACAATAAAACAAACATACATACATAAAAACAATCAAACATAAAAACAATAAAAAAACAGACCCTCTTCAACAAACCACCACCACCAAGGACTTCACTAACCTACCACCTCCACCACCACCTCCTACAACACTATTTATAATCCCAAAACTTCCCAAAGGTCACTCCTGCCTCGGTGACCTTTGGGGGTTAACACTGCCCACTGGTCTAGATCTGGCGAGAAAACTGCCCCCACGCACTTGTTGGGTGTCACAAAGCGCCTGCTGGGTGATTTAGGTGAGTCTTCCCCCGCCCTCCCCCATCCCCCCTCTCCAACCCAGGGTCACAGTGTGTAAGGTTAAGGCGTTTGAATTTTAATTTAGTTGATGATGATATAAAGCAGAGGAGGAGGAGGAGGAGGAGAACAACAACAAGGAGGAGGAGGAGGAGGAGGAGGAGGACAACAAGAACAAGAAGAAGAAGAAGAAGAAGAAGAAGAAGGCTAGATTACGTTAGGTTATGTTAGGTTAGGTTAGGCTACATTAGGTTAAGTTAGGTTAGGTCTGGTCAGGTTACATTATGCTAGAAGGTATTCATTTATATGTATATTTATGATCTACAGGATCGTTTATGGCCAGTCAAAAGCTTCCAGAAAAGAGAAAACACATAGAAGTTATCACTAATGGCCAATTATCCCTATTTAGCGTAACATACAGTATATATTAGGTGGAGTTCCACTTTTATTTGTTTGTTTTCGTATTTTCTAAGTCATTTATTTTTTAACATTTAGCTTAGAATAAGTAAATATTATACAAAACAAAACATTGAAAACTCACAAGTGAATTTGTAACACATAATCAAGTCCAGATAATAATACCAATACCACGTGCTGGTCAAGCTCCGAAAGAGTTGTCCGGGGGTCTAGCTAACCTCTGGTCGGGGCTTGACCAGCACGAAAAAAAAAAAATTATTAAACGTAATTTTGGCAACCTGTGGTGTAATAGTCAGCATGCTCGCCTTGCAAGCGAGTGGACCCGTGTTCGATTCCTGGACAGAGTGAAACTATGAGCATTTTTTTTTTTACGTCATTTGGCTTTCTAGTTACCAGTAAATGGGAACCTGGATGTTAATCGATTTGCGGATCTTATTCTGGAATAATGGTTAGCCAGTGCAGTTGCCGAGTTGTCTGGTCTTCTCGGACTATTCATTGAAACTGGGTCATACAACTCGTTAACTTAGGGTGTCGTTGTGGTGTTGGCGACAGATTCTAACACCTTAAACAAATTCACGCCTAGGTGGCCCTAGGGCCGGCCATCCTCGTACACGAAGGGCAACCATTATTGTTACGTGTATAATATTACCATCACTACCACAACCAGCATTATCACTACTATTGTCATCTTCTCAACTATCATCATTCCTTCCCTCTTACTCCTCCTGCCTCCATATTTTAATAATAATCGTCTCAATTATTATTATCATCATTATTTTTATTATTATTATTACCGTATTATTATTATTATTATTATTAACAATACAACATGTGGCTGGAACAACAGTAGAAATTAGAAATAAGATAAAAAGTTGTATTAAATTAACAATTAAAACACAAACAAGAACCACAGGTACAAGTCGATCAGTTTTTTATCATATGAGAGAGAGAGAGAGAGAGAGAGAGAGAGAGAGAGACCCACCGTTAATAAAGGAACCTTGAGCATCACTCCTATACATTACTGACGAAGAAAAAGTAATAATAACTTTTAGAAAATTCAGAGACCCGCAGACCCACGAACACACAAGACCCGAGCCATTTATCACCACACACTGAAGGACCATGACATACCAACCTGGGGGGTCTTGTGTCTGTCTGTCTATTTGATATATTCATCTGTCTAAGTGTATGTCCATTTCATTATATATTTATTCGTGTATTTATCTCTGTCTGTCTGCCTGTTTGGTCGTTTATCAAAATTATCAAACAGCAGGTGGAGTGGGGAGGGAGGGAGGGGGGGGGATGATTCGCAGTTTCGCCACCTAGTCCATTAAGTTAACCTAACATTAAACTAATGTAACCTAACATAACGCAAAGCTAACCTAACCAAACCAAACCAAACATTAACCTGCCCTATCTTTATAACACTTATCCTAATATTAACCGGATATCATAACGTTAAGGAGCCATCCCTTGTTTCAACCTAACCAAACCTAACCTAATTAAAACCTAATCTAACCCAATTTAATCCAATTTAACTTAACGTAACGTAACCTAACCTAACTCAATCTAACTTAAACTAGCCTAACCCCCCGTTTAGAGTTAAGGTACTTAATCACCAAGCGAAATATGCGGGGACTCCTAGTCTTCAAGAGATCCCTAACACAACCTAACATCATCATCATCTACTTAATTAATAAAACCTAACTTAACCTAAACTAACCTAACCCTCGGAAGGAGTTAGAAAGGGCTGCTTGCTATCTCCAGGACTGCATAATCACCGATCAAAAATATATAATGAGAAAAGTTATAAGAAACGATGAAGGACTAAAAGTTAATGGTAACGTAGTATCAAATATTCGATATGCAGATGATACTGGTCTGAACTCGGGATAGTGAAGAGACGGTATTAAACTATGATGAACAAGACTAGTGACCAAGACGGTGAATAATGTGGCCTAGGGTTAATGCTGTATATAAAGACGGGAATAATGGTTATTTTTAATGTCAAACCAAATCCTAAAAGATGATGACAGGGAACTTAACCCAGCTGTTATAACCTTTAACGATGGTTTAAGCTATAAATCTTTAAGGACGTTGGTTTAAACAATAACATTCGAAGTGTATAGATATGTACAGACCAAGATATGTGAACACGCCTGACACCAGGACTCTTGTTACCATTCATTGTACCATTTATTCACATGTCTGTATCACTACATATTATTATAGCATGCCTGATGTCCATGCTTATGTCTAATGCCTATGTTCATTTACTATGTCCCGATGTACTATGTCTGTACCGCGCTAGTCGAGTAATTAGAAGACCTCATTTATTGTCCTAGGAATGTCTAGCAACTCCCCTTGCCTGGCTAGCTAATTTCCCTCAGATCGGCCTCGGCCTACCTACGGTCCGGGGTCCCTAGTAATCGCTCCTGTATCGGTTGGCTATCACGCCCAGCCTTGTACACTTATTGAATATATCTACTGCTCGTGCCCTGGAGTTTCAAGAACCTTGTCTAGGATTACATCCACCACACCACATGGCGCAGTTTGAGTAGCTCCAACACGACAGTTTACAAGCCTCAAGAGCCGGCCTCGTCTGTCCCGGCCTCGTCTGTTTCCCGCCCAGAAGATATACTCCACAGTGCCCCTGGATTTAAAGTGCTTTGTGACCTTGTGAAGTGCCCTAAGTGAAGTGCAGTGCCTTTCATGTCTCTTTGCTATGTTTCTGCGGCCCTACAGGTAGCAGACACGCCTCCAGCCCAGTTTCCAAGACAGCACTTCCGGCATACACCCCCCATCCACGGAGGCTCGCAAGCCACTGCCCGCGTCCCCTCCACTGACATCACCAGCATCTCGCCCGGGCGCGCGGAGGAATACACCGCCGCTAGCCGCCTCCTCTCACTTCACAAATATTACAGTCAGTACTCTTTTACTTGCCAGCCAGTTCCTGCACTTAAGCAAATCCATTGGCGAAAATATAGCACTTCACCTTATTCTCCTTGTCTTTCCCATCGCAACAATACCAAGCACGAGATGTCTGACCACGACGATTTGCTGGGAAATTTATATGAGGATTATGAGGAAGACGACGCCTCACAGACCCTCCCACCCCCCCTCACGCCTCACACGCCGGGCGCGCCAAATTCAAAGGATGGGAGCCAGGATATACGTCGGTTGATCCACTTCCTACAAGTTTCTCAAGAGAAGGAAGCCCAAAGACGTCGATTAGAGGAGGAAAAACGACGTCAAGAGGAATTGTCAAGACAGTCAGAGGAATCAGCTTACCGCCTTCAACTTCAACAACAACACCAAGCTGATAACCGCAAATTCCTGGACCTATTGGAATTGCTGGCAACGAGGACGACTTCACCAGCTGCCACAACCAACTCGCCAGCTTCAGCCTCTTCATCTATCCTTCAGACAACGCCTCCTCACACGTCACCTATCTCCCCTAGGTATGCCTCAGTGTCTTCTCAACCACCCGTTCCAGTCTCAACTCTCGTCGACCTCTCCGTGCCTCCTCCACCGCCTGCCGTCTCGAGTACACCCCTGCACAGCAAGTCTTCAGTTCCCAGCCCCCCACCTCTTCAATCTGATGCAACATATCAAGTATACCGTCAATGGCGACGTCGTTTCGAAGACTTTGCTGTTATGTCTGACCTCAATCGAATGCCCCCTCATAAACAACTCATCCAATTAAGATCGTGCATTTCCCTCGATGTTCAACGCCTCCTAGAGCACACGCTAGCCATCCCCCCTGACTCCCCCAGGTCAGTGACAGAGGTTTTAAACGCCTTGCAGAGTCATTACCGTGGCCTCCGCAATGAAGCTCTGCGTCGTAGGGAACTGCTATCCTGCAAACAAGCTTCTGGGGAATCATTCTCAGACTTCTATGCACGACTTAAGGACCTAGCAACCGAGGTGGACCTATGTACAGGCGATCCTGTAACCTGTGCTGAGATCCAGCTCAAGATGATCTTGCTGATGGGTGTACGTGACGAGGACCTGCTTCAGAAACTCCTCACCCTCGACGCCGCCTCTTCCCTCACCGACTTCGTCACCTGTTGCAGGTCGTATGAGGCCACAAGAGAGGCTGCCTCAGCTATACACTCATCGCCATCTCAAGTCCACGCCGTCTCCACCTACAAGAGGAATCAACGCCAGATGCAGACGACGTCCCCTCCACAGCCCCCGTCACAGTCACCAGTTTCTTCTCCCGAATCCTGCAGAAACTGTCAGCGCCAGCATGGTCCAGGAAAGTGCCCTGCGGCTGATAGTACATGTCGAAACTGTGGGTTTCAAGGCCATTGGCCCCGCACACCTCGATGTCCTGCCAACAAGGTCTCATGCAACGCTTGCAACAAGCAAGGACACTTCGCCAAGTGTTGCAGGTCCACCAAGAAGCCTCCATCTCCAGGTCAAAACGTCTCTTCACAGCCCGACAGAACGTCCACACCACCGTCTCCCAAGAACAACAAAGGATGCCGACGCGTGGATGATACCTCGAGTGACAGGTCCCCCAAGCCCGTCAATGTTCGTCTGTCCTACGGTACCAACTCTTCCAACCTCCTGATGATACCTGACACGGGCGCAGACATCACGGTGATTGGACCAACACACCTGGACGCCCTCAACATCCCCAGGAGTAGCCTGTCACCCACAGCCATGAACGACGTGCTCACAGCGGACGGGTCCCCGATGTCTCCACCTTTGGGTTGCTTCAAGGCAACACTACAGCTCGGTCCCAAGTCTTGCCTTGCCACAGTCCACGTCCATGAGGGCATCCAAACCCCTCTCTTGTCATGTGGCCATTGTCAGGACTTGGCCATCGTCTCATCCGAGTTCCCAAAGCCCATCCTCGCTGTGACACACCTCAACAGGTGTGCAGAGATACCTGTTTCAGCCATGACCACACCTGCTGCCGCCCGGGAGTTCTTTTTTCGTCAGTTCAGCGACGTCCTTGTCTCCAAGCCCGACCTCCAGAAGACGCCGCTCAAGAAGATGACAGGCCCCCCGATGAGAATCCACCTCAAGCCTGGCGCGACGCCTTTCGCCATCCACACACCCAGGCCTATCCCCTTTGCCATACGGGACAAGGTGAAGGCAGAGCTCGATTCTCTGGTGCAGCAGGGGATCATCAGACACGCCGGTGAGGAGCCCTCCGAGTGGTGCCACCCTATGGTCTTGGCACCCAAGCCTGTAGGTGTTCGCATCACAGTGGACCTCACCCATCTCAACTCGCAGGTCTCCCGTCCCGCCCATCCATCGCCTACGCCCATCCAAGCAGTCCGCAGCGTCACCCCGTCTGCAAAGTTCTTTACCACGGCGGATGCACTACATGGGTACTGGCAAGTCGACCTGGCGGAAGAAGATCGCCACCTCACTACATTCATCACGCCCTACGGCCGCTTCCAACACTGCCGCGGACCCATGGGCTTCGCAGCAACGGGGGACGCGTACTGCCTCCGTGGGGATATGGCTCTGCAGGGTGTCACCAACTGCGTGAAGGTCGTAGATGACATCCTGCTCTTCGACGATGATCTCCCGGCCCACTTGAACCGAGTTCATCTGATGCTCACAAGATGTCGTGCCCATGGTATCACCCTGAACAAAGATAAATTTGTGGTCGCCGCCCCCCAAGTTAACTACTGCGGCTACAACATCTCGCCAGAGAGGATCTCAGCTGATGAGGAGAAGGTCAAGGCCATCAGGGACTTCCCTACTCCAGCGAACCTGACCGACCTTCGCTCATTTATGGGCCTGGTAAATCAGCTGGCCGACTTCTCCCCTAAAATCGCCACATCAGCCCAACCTCTACGCCCCCTCATGAGCCCCAAGCGCTCCTTCCTCTGGACTCCTGACCACGACCTAGCGTTCAGGAATGTTAAGAAGGCGTTGCTGTCACCACCAGTCCTGGCACCCTTCGACCCGTCCTTACCAGTGGTCCTCCAGACCGACGCCTCCTGTCTATACGGCCTCGGATATGCCCTCCTTCAAGACCACGGCCAGGGTAGACTGCGCTTAGTTCAGTGTGGCTCCAGGTTTTTGACGGACACGGAGACCAGATACGCCACCATTGAACTAGAGATGCTGGCAGTCGCCTGGGCTATGGCCAAGTGCCGCCTTTACCTGTTCGGCCTTGGGCATTTCACCCTCATGACGGACCATCGCCCGCTCGTACCCATTCTTAATCACTACACGTTGGACGCCATCGAAAATCCTCGCCTCCAACGTCTCAAAGAGAAGACCGCCCCTTACGTCTTTACAGCTGTGTGGCGCGCCGGGAAGCTTCTGTGCATACCAGACGCCCTCTCCCGAGCCCCTGTTAGTTGCCCCACACCCGAAGATGAAGTCGACTGTACCATGGCCGCTGCTCACGTTCGGTCTTTAGTGACACACACAGCCACTTCTCTTGCTGACAAGACGACGACGACGCCCTCCATCGAAGACGATAGGACTCTCCAGGAGCTTTGCATCGCCGCCGCTCAAGACCCGGCATACGTCCAACTCCTCGACTACGTCTCCGCTGGATTCCCCACCAACCGCTACGACATTCACGCCTCCGCCCTCCCCTTCTGGAAGCTAAGGGATAGCCTCTATGCGGACGGAGAGCTGGTGTTGTACGGCCCCAGGATCGTCGTTCCCGCTGCCCTCCGCCGGCGCACCTTATCCCGCCTCCATGACAGCCACCGCGGCGTTGAAGCCACCAGGCGCAGAGCCCGTCAGACCGTCTTCTGGCCTGGTATTGACGCCGATATTAAGAGTACGGTTGAGGCCTGTGAGCCTTGCCAGCAACTCCAGCCCAGCCAGCAACAAGAGCCGTACCTGTGCAATGACCTCCCAAAGCGGCCCTTTGAGTCCGTGTCCGCCGACTTCTTTAATGTGGCCGGAAAGTCTTTCCTGGTGGTCGCCGACAGGCTCTCTGGATGGCCCATGGTAGTTCCCTGTGGTCGGGACACCACCTCTTCCAGGGTCATCCGGATGTTTTGTTGCTTCTTCCGGGAAGTCGGAGTGCCTCTCCGCCTCCGAACCGACGGTGGGCCCCCGTTCAATAGCCACGAGTTCAAGAGCTTCGCCGAACGCTGGGGCGTCCACCACATCGTCACCTCCCCTCATTACCTGCAGGCGAATGGCCACGCCGAGGCAGCGGAAAGTCCGTAAAATACCTCATCCTCAAGACAGCACCGACGGGGAACCTGGACTGCGAGGAGTTCGACAGGGGCCTACTGGAACTCCGTAACACCCCTACCCCTGCCGGACGCTCTCCTGCCCAGGTGTTGTATGGTCGCCCCCTTCGTACTTGTGTGCCTGCCCACCCCCAGTCCTTCTTAGATGAATGGCAGATCAAGGCGGACGAGTGTGACCGCCGTGAGGCTGCCCGGATGGCCCAAGTGACAAGCCACTATGACGCCCAAGCCCGCCCCCTTCCCAGGTTGGCCGTCGGCCAGCAAGTACGAATCCAGGACCCGACGTCACACCGCTGGGACAAGGTTGGGGTCGTCATGGGCCGTGGCGAGCCTCGTTCGTACCAAGTCCGCCTCCCCAGTGGTCGTGTGTGGTGGCGAAACAGACGCCATCTCCGCCCAGTGCCACCCTCTAGTGACGAACCTTCCTCCCCGTCCCCTGTGTCCCCTTGCCCAGACCAGGAACGAAGGTCGTCAGTTGATCTTCCCATTGTCCCTCGCCGCTCCCCCCGACTCA
>NW_024718438.1:0-5030 GCF_018991925.1 Homarus americanus
GAGTGTCAGGGGTGTAACTGGGAGTGTCAGGGGTGTACCCTATAGGTGTCATAGGTGTATCTGGCAGTGTCAGCGGTGTAACTGGGAGTGTCAGCGGTGTACCTCGGAGTGTCAGAGGTGTGGCTTGGAGTGTCAGACGTGCACTTGGGAGTGTCACAGGTGCACCTGGGAGTTATAGATGTGTAACTCGGAGTGTCTGAGTTGTACCTGGGAGTGTCTGAAGTGTACCTGGCAGTGTCTGAGGTGTACCTGGCAGTGTCAGCGGTGTACCTGGGTGTATCAGGGGTGTACCTGGGAGTGTCAGCGGTGTACCTGGGAGTGTCAGAGGTGTACCTGGGAGTTTCAGAGGTGTTCCTGGGAGTGTCGGAGGAGTACCTGGCAGCGTCAAAGGAGTACCTGGGAGTGTCAGAGGTGTACATGGTAGTGTCAGTGGGGTACCTGGGAGTGTCAGAGTTGTACTTGGGAGTGTGATTGGTGTACATGGGAGTGTCAGAGGTGTATCTGGAAGTGTCAGAGGTGTACCTGGGAGTATGAGAGGTGTACCTGGGAGTGTCAGGGGTGTACCTGGGAGTGTCAGGGGTGTAACTGGGAGTGTCGGAGGTGTAACTGGGAGTGTCAGAGGTGTACCTAGGAGTGTCAGAGGCGTACCTAGGAGTGTCAGAGTAGTACCTGGAAGTGTCAGAGGTGTACCTGGGAGTGTCTGAGGTGCACCTGGGAATGTCAGGGGAGAACCAGGGAGTGTAAGAGGTGTACCTGGGAGTATCAGAGGTGTACCAGGGAGTGTCAGAGGTAAACCAGGGAGTGTCAGAGGTGAACCAGGGAGTGTCTGAGGTGAACCTGGGAGTATCAGGAGGTGTAACCGGGAGTATCAGAGTGTACCTGGGAGTGTCATCAGAGGTGTGCCTGGAACTTCATTGGGTATGCCTGGGAATGTCAGAGGTGTACCTGGGAGTATGAGAAGTGTACCTAGGAGTGTCAGAGGTGTACCTGGGAGTGTCTGAGGTGTACCTAGGAGTATCGGAGGTGTACCCGGGAGTATCGGAGGTGTACCTGGGAGTGTCAGAGGAGTACCTGGGAGTATGAGAGGTGTACCTGGGAGTGTCAGGGGTGTACCTGGCTGTGTGAGAAGTGTACCTGGGAGTGTCAGAGGTGTACCTGGGAGTGTCGGAGGTGTACCTGGGAGTGTCAGAGGTGTGCCTGGGAGTGTCTTAGGTGCACTTGGGAGTGTCACAGGTGCACCTGAGAGTGTCTGAGGTGTTACTGGGAGTGTCTGAGCTTTACCTGGGAGTGTCTGAGATGTACCTGGCAGTGTCTGAGGTGTACCTGGCAGTGTCAGCGGTGTACCTGGGAGTGTCAGCGGTGTACCTGGGAGTATCATTGGTATACCTGGAAGTGTCAGGGGTGTACCTGGAAGTGTCAGAGGTGTACCTGAGTGTGTCATTGGTGTACCTGGGAGTGTCAGAGGTGTACTATGGAGTGTCAGAGGTGTACCTGGGAATGTCAGAGGTGTACCTGGGAGTGTCGGAGGTGTACCAGGGAGTGTCAGAGGTGTGCCTGGGAGTGTCTTAGGTGAACTTGGGAGTGTCACAGGTGCACCTGGGAGTGTCTGAGGTGTTACTGGGAGTGTCTGAGCTTTACCTGGGAGTGTCTGAGATGTACCTGGCAGTGTCTGAGGTGTACCTGGCAGTGTCAGCGGTGTACCTGGGAGTGTCAGCGGTGTACTTGGGAGTATCATTGGTATACCTGGAAGTGTCAGGGGTGTACCTGGAAGTGTCACAGGTGTACCTGAGTGTGTCATTGGTGTACCTGGGAGTGTCAGAGGTGTACCAGGGAGTGTCAGAGGTGTACCTGGGAGTGTCATTGGTGTACCTGGGAGTGTCATAGGTGTACCTGGGAGTGTCAGAGGTGTACCTGGGAGTGTCTGAGGTGTACCTGGGAGTATCGGAGGTGTACCCGGGAGTATCGGAGGTGTACCTGGGTGTCTCAGAGGTGTGCCTGGGAGTGTCTTAGGTGCACTTGGGGGTGTCACAGGTGCACCTGGGAGTGTCTGAGGTGTTACTGGGAGTGTCTGAGCTTTACCTGGGAGTGTCTGAGATGTACCTGGCAGTGTCTGAGGTGTACCTGGCAGTGTCAGCGGTGTACCTGGGAGTGTCAGCGGTGTACCTGGGAGGATCATTGGTGTACCTGGAAGTGTCAGGGATGTACCTGGAAGTGTCAGAGGTGTACCTGAGTGTGTCATTGGTGTACCTGGGAGTGTCATAGGTGTACGATGGAGTGTCAGAGGTGTACCTGGGAGTGTCATTGGTGTACCTGGGAGTGTCAGAGGTGAACCTGGAAGTGTCAGAGGTATTCCTGGGAGTGTCGGAGGTGTTCCTGAGAGTGTGAGAGGTGTACCTGGGAGTGTGAGAGGTGTACCTGGAAGTGTCAGATGTGTACCTGGGAGTGTCTGGGGTGTACCTGGAAATGTCAGAGGTGTATCTGGGAGTGTTTGTGGTGTACCTGGGAGTGTCAGAGGTGTACCTGGGAGTGTCAGAGGTGTACCTGGGAGTGTCAGCGATGTGCCTGGGAGTGTCGGAGGTGTACCTGGGAGTGTCGGATCTGTACCTGGGAGTATCGGAAGTGTACCTGGGAATATCGGAGGTGTACCTGGGAGTGCAAGAGGTGTACCTGGGAGTGTCGGAGATGTACCTGGGAGTGTCACAGGTGTACCTGGGAGTGTCAGAGGTGTACCTGGCAGTGTCAGAGTTGTACCTGGGGGTGTCAGAGGTGTACCTGGGAGTGTCAGAGTTGTACCTGGGAGTGTCAGAGGTGTACCTGGGAGTGTCAGAGGTGTACCTGGGAGTGTCACAGGTGTACCAAGGAATGTCAGTGGAGTACCTGGGAGTGTCAGAGGTGTACCTGGGAGTGTCAGAGGTGTACATGGAGTGTCAGAGGTGTACCTGGGAGTGTGAGAAGTGTACCTGGGAGTGTCGGAGGTGTACCTGGGACTGTCGGAGGTGTACCTGGGAGAGTCAGAGGTGTACCTGGGAGTGTCAGAGGTGTACCTGGGAGAGTCAGCGGTGTACCTGGGGTGTCTGAGGTGTACCTGGGAGTGTCTGAGAATTGTACCTGGGAGTGTCACAGGCTGGCCTGGGGAGTGCAGAGGTGTACCTGGCAGTGTCTGAGGTGTACCTGGCAGTGTCAGCGGTGTACCTAAGTGTCAGCTTGGTGTACCTGGGAGTGTCAGAGGTGTACCTGGGAGTGTTTGGGGTGTACCTGGGAGTGTCAGATGTGTACGTGGGAGTGTCTGGGGTGTACCTGGGAGTGTCTGAGGTGTACCTGGGGGTGTCAGAGGTACAAGTGTCAGAGGTGTACATAGCGTGGTAAGAGGTGTACCTGGGAGTGTCAGAGGAGGTGTACCTGGGAGTGTCAGAGGTGTACCTGGGAGTGTCAGAGGTGTACCAGGGAATGTCAGTGGACTACCTGGGTGTGTCAGTGGAGTACCTGGGAGTGTCAAAGGTGTACCTGGGAATGTCAGGGGTGTACCTGGGAGTGTCAGAGGTGTACCTGGGAGTGTTTGGGGTTTACCTGGGAGTGTCTGAGGTGTACCTGGGAGTGTCAGAGGAGTACCTGGGAGTGTCAGAGGTGTATCTGGGAGTGTCTGGGGTGTACCTGGGAGTGTCAGAGGTGTACCTGAGAGTGTCAGGGGTGTACCTGGGAGTGTCAGGGGTGTACCTGGGAGTGTCTGAGGTGTACCTGGTGTAATGATTGATTGTCAGACCAAAGCTTACAGCCCAGAATTATGTCACATATAACAGCAAGTACACCACAGACCTCGTGGTACCACCGCATTCCAGGTTGACACACCTCAGGTCGACCCTAGGGACTTGACTTTGCCCGCTAATGACATGAGCCGGTGACCTACAACCGCACCTAGCCAAGACACCTGGCCAGGACCACACCTGCACACAATTATCCAGATCAAACCAGTTTAGTGTTAATTGTTAGAGGTCAGAAGCCGGCTGGGCCGACCCCATATAATGGCCCTACAGTCTCGTCCACGGGCATTACCATCACCTTTCGGGATTCCATTACGATTCTCATTCTGGTTGCTGTCATCTCTCTCCCGTTCGGGTCGTCACTCGGTTCACTAAGCAGAGTCAAGCTCACCCTCTCCCCAGGTCGGGAAGGGGACTTCCCGACCAGACCCCAGCTAAGCAGAAGCCTCTCATAGGAGGCAGCCCAGCCAAGCATTCACTGGGCCTACGTCAGGGTACACGTGAGTCTTGTCAGAACGTCCTAGGGTGAGTTACCTACTGTGGGAAGTGTATTCATTCAGGTGTGTCCGAGAGTCAGTGTCAAGTAACGTAAAGCATAATGTGTTAGTACCCCGATATAAGAGTGATATTAATGTGTCCATGTCATTGAGTGAAGTAATAAATAGTTGTATCAAGAGGTGTTTAACAAGTTGTCCCTTTAAGAAGTGATATATGTGTATTGACATACGAGATAAGATAAGCGTAGTGACGCTGTGCAAATAACATCCAGGCCACGCTACCAAGTTTCCTATCTTTACATTTCTACTCTCTATATTCTTCCTCTTCTCTGTTTATTGTGTACCATTACATTGGCGGCAGCGAACTATGACGTTAACCCACGCCCCCTTCGTCCCTTGTTATTGGTAACAGTGTACTTAACGTAAACCCATGCCCTCCCCTGTTAGCCATAACACCTGGCTCGTTAGTTCAAAAGTGCGTAATAAGAAGTTCCTGCGTAGTAGCGTGAAAAGTGTCCTAGTGTGTCTCCGTTACAGCTCAAGTAAATGTCTCTCGTCGTGGTAGGCGCGAATTTTTACTAGAAATATGTTCAGTGCTTAACGTAATTTCTCAGTGTCACCCGCTATCTGTGGCATTCTCAGTAGCCCAAGTGCAGTTTGATTGTTGGTCAGTGTTGAATGTAGCCATTGTGTTTCAGTGATGAAAGCGGTGTCTGTACTAACTGTTATAACTTAACATGTCTTTTAACCTACATCCTCCTCCCTGTCCTAATCC
>NW_024718439.1:0-9136 GCF_018991925.1 Homarus americanus
CTGATCGAGTATAACAAAGTCCCCTGATCGAGTATAACAAAGACCTCTGATCGAGTATAGCAAAGTCCCCTGATCGAGTATAACAAAGACCTCTGATCGAGTATAACAAAGTCCCTTGATCGAGTATAAGAAAGTCCCATGATCGAGTGTAACAAAGCCCCCTCATCGAGTATAATAATGTCCCCTCATCGAGTAAAACAAAGTCCCCTGGTCGAGTATAACAAATGCCCCTGATCGAGTATAACATAGACCTCTGATTGAGTATAACAAAGTCCCCCTGAGCGAGTATAAAAAAAGGCCCCTGGTCGAGCAAAACAAAGTTCCCTGGTCGAGTATACCAATGTACCCTCATCGAGTAAAACAAAGTCTCCTGGTCGAGTAAAACAAAGTCCCCTGATTGAGTATAACAAAGTACTCTGATCGAGTATAACAAAGTCCCCTCATCGACTGTAACAAAGACCCCTGATCAAATATAAAAAGTCCCCTGATCGAGTATAGTAAAGTCCCCTGATCGAGTATATCAAACCCCCCTGGGCGAGTATAGCAAAGTCTCCTGATCGAGTATAACAAAGTCCCCTGATCGAGTATAACAAAGTCCCCTGGTCGAGTGTACAAAGTCCCCTAATCGAGTATAAAAAAGTCCCCTTATCGAGTATAACAAAGTCCCCTGATCGAGTATAGCAAACCCCCATGATCGAGTATAACAAAGTCCCCTGATCGAGTATAAAAAAATCCCTAATCGAGTATAACAAAGACCCCTAACGAAGTATAACAAAGACCCCTAATCGAGTATAACAAAGACCCTTGATCGAGTATAACAAAAAGACCCCTGTTCGAGCATAACAGAGTCCCCTGGTCGACTATAACAAAGTCCCCTGATCGAGTAAAACAAAGTCCCCTGGTCGAGTATAACAAAGTCCCCTGATCGAGTATAACAAAGCCCCCTCATCGAGTATAACAAAGCCCCCTCATCGAATATAACAAAGACCCTCATTGAGTATAGCAAAGGCCCCTCATCGAATATAATAAAGTCCCTGAACGAGTATAACAAAGACATCTGATCGAGTATAACAAAGTCCCCTGATCGAGTATAACAAACCCCCCTGATCGAGTAAAACAAAGTCCCCTGATCGAGTATAACAAAGTCCCCTGATCGAGTGTAACAAAGCCCCCCTGATCGAGTATAATAAAGTCCCCTGATCGAGTAAAACAATGTCCCTTGGTCGAGTATAACAAAGGCCTCTGATCGAGTATAACAAAGACCTCTGATTGAGTGTAACAAAGTCCCCTGAACGAGTATAACAAAGCCCTCTAATCGAGTAAAACAAAGTCCCCTGATTGAGTATAACAAAGTACTCTGATCGAGTATAACAAAGTCCCCTCAACGAGCATAACAAAGGTCCCTGGTCGAGTATAACAACGTCCCCTGGTCGAGTATAACAAAGTCCCCTGGACGAGTATAACAAAGTCCCCTGATCGAGTATAACAAAGCCCCATCATAGAGTATAACAAAGGCGGGTCATTGAGTATAACAGAGCTCCATGATCGAGTATAACAAAGTCCCCTGACCGAGTATAACAAAGTCCCCTGGTCGAGTATAACAAAGTCCCCTCGTCGAGTAAAACAAAGCCCCCTGATCGAGAAAAACAAAGTTCCCTGATTGAGTATAACAAAGTCCCCTGATCGAGTATAACAAAGTCCCCTGATCGAGTATAACAAAGTCCCCTGGTCGAGTATACAAAGTCCCCTAATCCAGTATAAAAACGTCCCCTTATCGAGTATAACAAAGTTCCCTGATCGAGTATAGCAAACCCCCAAGATCGAGAATAACAAAGTCCCCTGGTCGGGTATAGCAAATTCTCCTGATCGAAAGTATAACAAAGTCCCCATCCGAGTATGTCAAAAGTTCCCTGGTCGAGTATAAGCAAAGTCCCCAATCGAGTATAAAAGTCCCTTTATCGAGTATATAACAAAGTCCCTGATCGAGTATAGTAAACCTCATGATCGAGTATAACAAAGTCCTCTGATCGAGTATAAAAAGTCCCTTGATCGAGTATATAACAGCGCACCTGATCGAGTATAATGAAAGTCTCTTGGTTTATAACAAAGTCTCCTCGATCGAGAAAAAACAAAATCCCTGGTCGAGTATAACAAAGCTGCTGATCGAGTATAACAAAGGCCAATGACTTTATATAACAAAAGGCCCCTAATGAGCATAACAAAGGCCCCCTGGTCGAGTATAACAAAGTGCCCTAAACGAGTATGCCAACAAAGTCACCTGATTGAGTATACCAAAGTCCCTGATCGAGTATAACAAAGCCCCGGATCAAGTATAACAAAGGCCTCTGGTCGAGCATAACAAAGTCCCCTGGTTGAGGATAACAAAGTACCCTGGTCGAGTATAACAAAGCCCCCTGATCGAGAAAAGCAAAGTCCCCTGATTGAGTATAACAAAGTCCCCTGATCGAGTATAACAAAGTCCCCTAATCGAGCATAACAAAGGCACCCTGGCCGAGTATAACAAAGTCCCCTGGTCGAGTATATCAAAGTCCCCTGATCGAGTATAACGAAGTCCCCCGATCGAGTGTAACAAAGTCCCTTGATGGAGTATAACAAAGTCCCCTCATCGAGTATAACAAAGTCCCCTCATCGAGCATAACAAAGGTCCCTGGTCGAGTATAACAACGTCCCCTGATCGAGTAAAACAAAGCCCCCTCATAGAGTATAACAAAGGCGGGTCATTGAGTATAACAGAGCCCCATGATCGAGTATAACAAAGTCCCCTGAACGAGTATAACAAAGTCACCTGATCGAGTACACCAAAGTCCTCTGATCGAGTATAAAAATGGCCCCTAATCGAGTATAACAAACTCCCCTCATCGAGTATAACAAAGTCCCCTGATCGAGTAAAACAAAGTCCCCTGGTCAAGTATAACAAAGTCCCCTGATCGAGTATAACAAAGCCCCCTGCTCGAGAAAAACAAAGTACCCTGATTGAGTATAACAAAGTCCTCTGATCGAGTATAACAAAGTCCCCTGATCAAGTATAGCAAAGGCCCCTCATCGAGTAAAACAAAGGCCCTGATCGAGTATAACAAAGTCCCCTGATCGAGTATAACAAAGACCTCTGATCGAGTATAACAAAGTTCCCTGATCGAGTATAACAAAGACCTCTGATCGAGTATAACAAAGACCTCTGATCGAATATAACAAAGTCCCTTGATCGGGTGTAACAAAGCCCCCTCATCGAGTATAATAATATCCCCTCATCGAGTAAAACAAAGTCCCCTGGTCGAGTATAACAAATGCCCCTGATCGAGTATAACATAGACCTCTGATTGAGTATAACAAAGTCCCCCTGAGCGAGTATAAAAAAAGGCCCCTGGTCGAGCAAATCAAAGTTCCCTGGTCGAGTATACCAATGTACCCTCATCGAGTAAAACAAAGTCCCCTGGTCGAGTAAAACAAAGTCCCCTGATTGAGTATAACAAAGTAATCTGATCGAGTATAAAAAGTCCCCTCATCGAGCATAACAAAGGTCCCTGGTCGAGTATAACAATGTGCCCTGGTCGAGTATAACAAAGTCCTCTGATCGAGTATAACAAAGCCCCCCTGATCGAGTGTAACAAAGACCCCTGATCAAATATAAAAAGTCCCCTGATCGAGTATAATAAAGTCCCCTGATCGAGTATATCAAACCCCCCTGGTCGTGTATAGCAAAGTCTCCTCATCGAGTATAACAAAGTCTCCTAATCGAGTATGAAAAAGTCCCCTTGTCGAGTATAACAAAGTCCACTGATCGAGTATAGCAAACCCCCATGATCGAGTATAACAAAGTCCCCTGATCGAGTATAAAAAAGTCCCTAATCGAGTATAACAAAGACCCCTAATGAAGTATAACAAAGGCCCCTAATCGAGTATAACATAGACCCTTGATCGAGTATAACAAAAAGACCCCTAATCGAGCATAACAAAGTCCCCTGGTCGACTATAACAAAGTCCCCTGATCAAGTAAAACAAAGTCCCCTAGTCGAGTATAACAAAGTCCCCTGATCGAGTATAACAAAGCCCCCTCATCGAGTATAACAAAGCCCCCTCATCGAATATAACAAAGGCCCTCATTGAGTATAGCAAAGGCCCCTCATCGAATATAACAAAGTCCCCTCCACGAGTATAACAAAGACATCTGATCGAGTATAACAAGTCCCCTGATCGAGTATAACAAAGCCCCCTGATCGAGCATAACAAAGTCCCCTGATCGAGTTTAACAAAGTCCCCTGATCGAGTGTAACAAAGCCCCCCTGATCGAGTATAATAAAGTCCCCTGATCGAGTAAAACAATGTCCCTTGGTCGAGTATAACAAAGGCCCCTGATCGAGTATAACAAAGACCTCTGATTGAGTGTAACAAAGTCCCCTTAACGAGTATAACAAAGCCCTCTAATCGAGTAAAACAAAGTCACTTGATTGAGTATAACAAAGTACTCTGATCGAGTATAACAAAGTCCCCTCAACGAGCATAACAAAGGTCCCTGGTCGAGTATAACAACGTCCCCTGGTCGAGTATAACAAAGTCCCCTGGACGAGTATAACAAAATCCCCTGATCGAGTATAACAAAGCCCCATCATAGAGTATAACAAAGGCGGGTCATTGAGTATAACAGAGCCCCATGATCGAGTATAACAAAGTCCCCTGAACGAGTATAACAAAGTCCCCTGGTCGAGTATAACAAAGTCCCCTCGTCGAGTATAACAAAGCCCCCTGATCGAGAAAAACAAAGTCCCCTGATTGAGTATAACAAAGTCCCCTGATCGAGTATAACAAAGTCCCCTGATCGAGTATAACAAATTCCCCTGGTCGAGTATACAAAGTCCCCTAATCCAGTATAAAAACGTCCCCTTATCGAGTATAACAAAGTCCCCTGATCGAGTATAGCAAACCCCCATGATCGAGAAAAACAAAGTCCCCTGATCGAGTATAGCAAAGCCCCCTGATCGAGTACAACAAAGTCCCCTCATCGAGTATAACAAAGTCCCCTGATCGAGTATAACAAAGACCCCTAATGAAGTATAACAAAGGCCCCTGATCGAGTATAAAAAAGTCCCTTGATCGAGTATAACAAAGGCACCTGATCGAGTATAACAAAGTCCCCTGGTCGAGTATAACAAAGTCCCCTGATCGAGGAAAACAAAGTCCACTGGTCGAGTATAGCAAAGGCCCCTGATCGAGTATAACAAAGGCCAATGATCGAGTATAACAAAAGGGCCCCTGGTCGAGCATAACACAGGCCCCTGGTCGAGTATAACAAAGGCCCCTGAACGAGTACAACAAAGTCACCTGATTGAGTATACCAAAGTCCCCTGATCGAGTATAACAAAGGCCTCTGATCGAGTATAACAAAGATCCCTGAACGAGTACAACAAAGTCCCCATGATCGAGTATAACAAAGTCCCCTGAACGAGTATAACAAAGTCACCTGATCGAGTATACCAAAGTCCTCTGATCGAGTATAAAAATGGCCCCTAATCGAGTATAACAAACTCCCCTCATCGAGTATAACAAAGTCCCCTGATCGAGTATAACAAAGTCCCCTGATCGAGTAAAACAAAGTCCCCTGGTCGAGTATAACAAAGTCCCCTGATCGAGTATAACAAAGCCCCCTGCTCGAGTAAAACAAAGTACCCTGATTGAGTATAACAAAGTCCTCTGATCGGGTATAACAAAGTCCCCTGATCAAGTATAGCAAAGGTCCCTCATCGAGTATAACAAAGGCCCTGATCGAGTATAACTATGTCCTCTGATCGGGTATAACAAAGACCTCTGATCGAGTATAACAAAGTCCCCTGATCGAGTATAACAAAGACCTCTGATCGAGTATAACAAAGTCCCTTGATCGAGTATAAGAAAGTCCCATGATCGAGTGTAACAAAGCCCCCTCATCGAGTATAATAATGTCCCCTCATCGAGTAAAACAAAGTCCCCTGGTCGGGTATAACAAATGCCCCTGATCGAGGTTAACATAGACCTCTGATTGAGTATAACAAAGTCCCCTGAGCGAGTATAAAAAAAGGCCCCTGGTCGAGCAAAACAAAGTTCCCTGGTCGAGTATACCAATGTAACCTCATCGAGTAAAACAAAGTCCCCTGGTCGAGTATAACAAAGTCCCCTGATCGAGTATAACAAAGCCCTCTGATCGAGTAAAACAAAGTCCCCTGATTGAGTATAACAAAGTACTCTAATCGAGTATAACAAAGTCCCCTCATCGAGCATAACAAAGGTCCCTGGTCGAGTATAACAATGTCCCCTGGTCGAGTATAACAAAGTCCTCTGATCGAGTATAACAAAGCCCCCTGATCGAGTGTAACAAAGACCCCTGATCAAATATAAAAAGTCCGCTGATCTAGTATAATAAAGTCCCCTGATCGAGTATATGAAACCCCCCTGGTCGAGTATAGCAAAGTCTCCTGATCGAGTATAACAAAGTCCCCTGATCGAGTATAACAAAGTCCGCTGGTCGAGTATACAAAGTCCCCTAATCGAGTAAAAAAAGGTCCCCTTATCGAGTATAACAAAGTCCCCTGATCGAGTATAGCAAACCCCCATGATCGAGTATAACAAAGTCCCCTGATCGAGTATAAAAAACTCCCTAATCGAGTATAACAAAGACCCCTAATGAAGTATAACAAAGGCCCCTAATCGAGTATAACAAAGACCCTTGATCGGGTATAACAAAAAGACCCCTGTTCGAGCATAACAAAGTCCCCTGGTCGACTATAACAAAGTCCCCTGATCGAGTAAAACAAAGTCCCCTGGTCGAGTATAACAAAGTCCCCTGATCGAGTATAACAGTTCCCTCATCGAGTATAACAAAGTCTCTATCGAATATAACAAAGGCCTCATTGAGTATAGCAAAGGCCCTCATCGAATATATAACAAAGTCTCCTGAACGAGAGTATATACCAAAGACATCTGATCGAGCACAAAAGTCCCTTGACTGAGTATAACAAAGCCCCTAATAGAGTAAAACAAAGTCCTGATCGAGTATAACAAAGTCCCTGATTGAGTATAACAAAGCCCTGATCGAGTATACAGTCCCCTGATCGAGTAAAACAATGTCTTGGTCGAGTATAAATAAAGGCCCTGATCGAGCATAACAAAGACCTCTGATTGAGGTGTAACAAAGTCCCCTGTTCGAGAGCAAGAAAGCCCTCTTGATCGAGGGTACAAAGTCCCTGATCAAATATAAATAGTCCCTTTGACTTCGAGAGTAACAAAGTCCCCTGATCGAGTATAACAAAGCCCTCTGATCGAGTAAAACAAAGTCCCCTGATCGAGTATATCAAAGCCCCGGATCGAGTATAACATAGGTCCCTGGTCGAGCATAACAAAGTCCTCTGGTCGAGTATAACAAAGTATCCTGATCGAGTATAACAAAGCCCTCTGATTGAGTATAACAAAGTCCCTTGAACGAGTATAAAAAAGGCCCCTGGTCGACTATAACAAAGACCCCTGATAGAGTATAACAAAGCCCCCTTGATCGAGTAACACAAAGACCCCTGATCAAATATAAATAGTCCCTTGATCGAGTATAACAAAGTTCCCTGATCGAGAATAACAAAGCCCTCTGATCGAGTAAAACAAAGTCCCCTGATTGAATATAACAAAGTACTCTGATCGAGTATAACAAAGTCCCCTGAATGAGCATAACAAAGGTCCCTGGTCGATTATAACAACGTCCCCTGGTCGAGTATAACAAAGTCCCCTGGTCGAGTATAACAACGTCCCCTGGTCGAGTATAACAACGTCCCCTGGTCGAGTATAACAAAGTCCCCTAGACGAGTATAACAAAGTCCCCTGATCGAGTAAACAAAGCCCCCTCATCGAGTATAACAAAGGCGGGTCATTGAGTATAACAGAGCCGCATGATTGTGTATAACAAAGTCCCCTGAACGAGTATAACAAAGTCACCTGATTGAGTATACCAAAGTCCCCTGATCGAGTATAACAAAGTCCCCTGAACTAGTAAAACAAAGGCCCCTTGTCGAGTATTACAAAGTCCCCTGGTCGAGTAAAACAAAGTCCCCTCATCGAGTGAACAAAGTCCCCTGATCGAGTATAACAAAGACCCCTAATGGAGTATAGCAAAGGGCCCTCATCGAGTATAACAAAGTCCTCTGATCGAGTATAACAAAAACACCCCTGGTCGAGCATAACAAAGTCCCTTGGTCGAGTATAACAAAGTCCCCTGATCGAGTAAAACAAAGTCCCCTGGTTGAGTATAACAAAGTCCCCTGATCGAGCATAACAAAGCCCCCCGCTCGAGTAAAACAAAGTGCCCTGATTGAGTATAACAAAGTCCTCTGATCGAGTATAGCAAAGTCCCCTGATCGAGCATAACAAAGGCCCCATGTCGAGTATAACAAAGTCCCCTGGTCGAGTATAACAAAGTCCCCTGATCGAGTATAACAAAGTCCGCCGATCGAGTATAACAAAGGCCCCTCATCGAGTATATCAAAGTCCCCTGATCGAGAATAACAAAGCCCCTTTGATCGAGTATAACAAAGAACCCTGTTCAAACATAAAAAGTCCCCAGGTCGAGTATATCAAGGCCCCTGGTCGAGTATAACAAAGTCTCCTCATCGAGTATAACAAAGTACCTTGATCGAGCATAACAAAGTCTCCTGGTCGAGTATAACAAAGTCCCCTGATCGAGCATAAGAAAGTCCCCTGATCGAGTATAACATAGCCGCCTGGTCGATTATAACAAAGTCCCCTAGACGAGTATAACAAAGTCCCCTCATCGGGTATAACAAAACCCCCTCATCGAGTATAACAAAGGCCCCTCATTGAGTATAACAAAGCCCCTGATCGAGTATAACAAAGTCCCATGAATGAATATAACAAAGTCACCTGATCGAGTATACCAAAGTCCCCTGATCGAGAATAACAAAAGCCCTTGCTCGAGTATAAAAATGGCCCCTGATCGAGTATAACAAAGTCCCCTGACCGAGTATAACAAAGTCCCTGATCGAGTATAACAAAGCCCCAGATCGAGTATAACAAAGCCCCTGTTCGAGTATAAAAAAGTCCCCTGGTCGAGTATAACAAAGTCCTTGATCGAGTAAAACAAAGTCCC
>NW_024718440.1:0-12191 GCF_018991925.1 Homarus americanus
CCATACTGTAAACATCGCCCGCTTGTGAGTCCCGTCAGCCATTTTGTTCTAACTTTCGGGGATTCTAAAATAAGTTATAAATAAATAAATAAATAAATAAATAAAACAAGCATCTTTTGTTTTTCTAACCCATGAGCTGTGAGTCTTCATTATATACTTCAACATTACTGTAAACTAAGGCTAGAGAGGGTGTGTACAGTACTAGTGGAGTCAAGACGAGAAGGTATTTCAAATCCATAAAGGGTTTTACAAGTGGAGAGTCTTACAAGTGGAGGGTCTTACAGGTGGAGAGTCTTACAAGTGGAGGGTTTTACAGGTGGAGGATTTTAATAAGGATAAATACAGCAAGTCTTACAGTTGAATCAGCCAAGTCGAGGAAAACTCTTAAGAGTCACGTAACTTCTACCTGGTGTTACCTGTAATCAAGCTACGGTATATGTAAGAAGAATATTATCTCGTTACTATCCATTCCTCTTCCACTATCCTGCGAGGTGGTGTATTAATAGGCACAGATACTCATGATAAAGAAGGAATAAAGAGAAAGACGCAAGATACCTATAAAATGCGACAGAATATACCCACACATGCGTAATCCTAACCCATCCTAACCCAACCCAACCCTATCCTACCCCCAGCTTCACCACAGTACACAAAGTCATTCTTGGTATCAGAATGACGCCTAAACACCCTGTATCGCCTAAGACACATTTGAATCGGATGGTTCGTTGACAGTTTTATTTCTTCGGTATAAACCAGAGAAGCAATTAGTTCGTGGGAACAGTGAGTCAAAATACTTCACATCAGCTTCGTTTACGACCTCCAGCTGATATTTACTTCTGTTGTCTATATCAATCACATTTTATAATGAAAAAAAAAATATGGTTAGTTACTTAAAAATGAAAAAAACATCATACTTAGATACTTAAGAGTGAGGAAAAAAGATACTTAAGATACTTAAAAATAAAAACACTCTTTGATACTTAAATTAGGACAAAATAAACGGACATAAAGATTTAATTATGAGCGGTGGATATTACGACATGTACCGGCTATCAATACAGAGGCGCTATTTAGCCGTGAAGTTCTCTCAGAAACTCAACAAGACAATATGTGGTCACGTAAAAATTTCAGGTAAATTTTTAACACCATCCGTCATTTTAAACCTTGGCACCTGTAGATTAAGAAAATATATGGTGATATTTTTTTGGATGGGATAAAGGTCGTATTTGTCCAGAGAAGTAAGAGAGGAAAAAAATCACTTGAGAGGTATGACGCACAGAGTGTCTAAGGTGATAAAAGATCATATACTACCATTTGGGTTTTCAAATTAAGTTCATTACATAAAATATCAAACTCATAAAGATTACAAAAGAACAGAACATCATGAGCTCTCTACAGCTATTGTCAGCCGTCAATATGCTGATGTACAGAAGCTACAAAATGTTATTGGTGACTGTAATCCCAGGAAAATGATGCTCTTTTAAACTTGGTAACTGGAGCTGTAATGCCAGAAAATGCCAAATATGACAATCTATGTGCATATGAAGTTGGAAGACAAAATTATGAAAATTTTGTCAAGAAACGTATTGCTGGTCCATTGAGCATCTGGGAAAAGATGTCCAAGGTTAATCTTCTGTCGTGGAAAGCAGCAAATAAGACTTCAACCATCAAATTGCTATCACAAGTTATAGAACTTAAGCAGGACATACAGTATATGCATCACAGAAGGGCAGCATTGTACATATCAAGTCACCAGACACTGATGTGTTTGGCATATTAAAGCAGCCTCAACTTGGAGAAAATACAAGTATGATAACAGGAACTGGTGAGCGACGACACAAGCAGAGTTTTCATATATGCTCACAGGATCTGACTGCATTGGAAAATTTGTTAGCAAAGGAAAGAAAGCATGTTGGAGCACTTTGATGAAATCTAACACAAAAGTCCTAGATGCATTCAAGATGCTGAGTAGACCAAATGCCCTCCAGCAGACATGTACAGTATATTGGTCTAGAGGAATTTGTATTTAAGCTCTACTGTCCACGAATGACTTTCACTAAACTGTCAAAACTTAGATGGCATCTCTTCAAGATAACGCAGGCAGAAGCTGGAGAACTCAGCTGCACTGCAGCAACTCTAAAGTATCATAAGGTTGGAGAGGAAGGTATCAGGTCTTCAGAAGCGTAAGACAGTGAAATGCTACATACACTAGAGCATGGCTGAAGATTGACAATGACTGTGTTTCATACTAGTAATATCAGACCAACCACCAGCTCTAGAAGCAATCACAGAACTTGTTAAATGTGGATGTGGCGTCAGGAAATGTGGATCATTGTCATGTTCATACAGAAAGAATCAGAAAGAATAGCATGACATGCACCGAGATGTGTAACTGTCAAGCAGATGATGAGAAATGCCTAAACAAGGTGAAGGAATCTGTTGTACACAGAAGACTCTGATGACGAGGACTGAAGCAATGTCGTAAATAATAACTTGTGACTTGTTTACACATGATGTATAACACTACAAACTTTTAATAAATATAAAACGGTGGTTCTAAGCTTTTCAGATAATGGTAATATGTATATGTATAATTTCCAGTATTTGTCTTTAGCAAATCATTTTACTTACTGCAATCTCTTCTTTGCCAGAGACAGGATGGCATATATGAGCAGCCATGTTTGTAACACACTTATGATATTATAACAGCATTCATGATATATTATGTTAAATTGTAATCATATAATACTACATGTTCATAGGTTATTAGTCATGTTTTAAGTTACTTAGGACTTAATGGTAATACATCTGTGGTTCATTACGCCGCTCTTTGATAAAACTTCTTTAAAGGCATAAAACTTATAATAAACCGTTCAGAAAAAATGACACCACAGTTCCTTAACATAGTTTATAAGGATTATTATAATGTATGGTGTCAAAAATTAACATGAAATTTTTACGGGATTACATAAGCTACTACACTAAAACCTGCCGACCTAACCTAACCTTTTTTACCCACCTCTACCTACTTACCTAACCTGACATAATCTAACCTAACCTGACGTAATCTGACCTAACCTGACATAATCTAACCTAACCTGACGTAATCTAACCTAACCTGACATAATCTAACCTAACGTGACATAATCTAACCTAACCTGACATAATCTAACCTAACCTGACGTAATCTGACCTAACCTGACATAATCTAACCTAACCTGACATAATCTAACCTAACCTGACATAATCTAACCTAACCTCCCCGTCTGACATAACCTAATCAAACCTAACTTTCCCACCTACCTAACATAACCTATCTACTTATTACCTACCTAACTTAACTTAACCCAACCTGACATAATCTAACCTAACCTATTGAAACTTAACTTAACCACCTACCTCATCTAACACCACTTTGTAATCTCTGTGCTACAGCTGACAGGATGAGTATGGGGGGCACAATAAACTAGCCTCTCAGTGGCAAAATTAACAAAACTAACCTAACCTAACCCAACCTGACTTAACCTAACCTGATCTGATCTATCCAACTTAAAAAACTTAGAATATATAATAAAGCCGTTAGGTTAATTTAGGCTAAATATGGTTGATTCATATTTTGTTTTGACAGAAATTCCCGGCAAAATAACGTATCTATATTGAGAACCACCGCCATGTTGGTTCCACGTTAACAAGACACGGATACACTACAGAATAACCCGCGTTCGTTTAACCTCAATTACTACAGTTTACTTTATAATCTTATTTCACAATCTTCACTACATCTCGCTTCACAATCTTCACTGCATCTCACTTCACAATCTTCAGCCAGGTGAGGTTTATGGATCGGGCTTTTTGTGCGAGAGATAGGAAACGTAGGACTAGGGTATGTTTTCCTGGGGCTGGGATAGGGCATGTAGCCGAGAGGTTAGACAGAGTTTTGTCAGGGGAGGGTACCAATCCAGTAGTGTGTCTTAGTGTGGGGGGAAACGACATAGGTAAGGTTAGGAGTGAGGAACTTTTCAAGAGGTATAGGGAGGCGCTGGGGAAGATTAGAGATAGGGGAGGGGTCCCGATAGTATGTGGTGTCTTGCCTAGAAGAGGGGTTGGTCGTGAATGGCTGTCCAGGGCAATTGCTATTAATTGCCGACTGGAAAAACATTGTGCAAACAATGGTTGGGCATTCATTGATGACTGGCAACGATTTTATGGCAACGACTACCTGTACTGTCGCGACGGAGTACACTTGTCTCGTGAGGGGGTAAAGACGTTGTCTGCATCCCTGGAGCGTGAAATTGTCACTCCGAAGGGGGGGTTTCGCCAGTAGAGAGGGGTCGGGGAAAATGGGAGTCAAAAACAAGCAGGTCCTGGGAAGTAGTGAAACAGAAGTAGATAATGCTGAAAATATATAGTTAATATAATAACAAAACATCAGCAATAAATGTAAAACAGATAGAAACGGAAGAAATATATTGAGTGTTTATGATACTAATAGTAGAAGCCTGTGTAACAAAATGGACCAGCTCAGGGCCATTGTTAGTAAAGAGAACATAGATATAATTGCAATAACGGAAACATGGATAAATTCAAACAGCAAGCATTTTTTAGCAGAATTTCATATTCCAGGATATAACCTATTTAAATTTGACAGAGTAGGAAGGAGAGGTGGCGGTGTAGCAGTGTATATCAGGGTGTCATTAAAAGGCTGCAATAAATCAAACATTAAAACAAATAGCGACAATGAAAGTATTTGGGTAGAGATTGGTGAGGGCAGTGAATCCGTAGTCATTGGTGTTATATATAGACTACCTAATTTGAGTAGGAACGATGGTAAATTGCTATGGGAGGAAATAAAGAAGGCATCTGATAGAAACAATGTATGTATTCTAGGCGATTTCAACTTTTCAGGCATAGATTGGAAAAATCAACTTAGCGATAATGAATCTGAAGATTTTATAGAAGTAGTACAGGATAGTTTTATATATAAATTTATAAACTTGCCCACTAGAGGAAATAATATCCTCGATTTAGTTCTCCGTAATAATGAAAATCTAGTAAAAGATGTTGGGATTGGAGACGAACTAGGAAACAGTGATCATAAAGGCATATATTTTTACATAATATGGGATGGCAGGAAGAAGGAAAATTCGGCCTTGATCCCGGATTTTAGGAATGCTAATTACGGTAGCATAAGGAGAGACCTAAGGGATGACCCTATGGTCAAAAGATTAATCCCCCCCACACCTCCGGAAACTGTCAACTTAGGACGGGATAACCCCGAATTTAATTTAGCAGCTACTTATGAACAATTTATTGCGACAATCAATAATGCCCAAAATAAACACATCCCTAAAAGAAAATTCAGATCGATACGGAACCAACCAAAATGGATGAATAATAGACTCTTAGATCTTCTAGGGAAAAAGAAAGGAGTATATAGAAAAGTTAAGAAAGGCGAAAATCACTTACTTGGTTACTACTAGAACCTACTTCAAAGACAGGTATAAAACAGAACAGGAAAGCAAAGAGAAATTATGAAATCAAGGTAGCAAACGACCGAAATATACACTTTAAAGCATCAACTGTATAAATCGCAATAGAGATACAATAGGTCCCTTAAAAACCACATACAGGAGAAATGACTGATGATGAGTTAGAAATGCAGCACGCAAATAGTCATTTTTGCTCCGTATTCATACAAAAATGGAAAAGTCCTAACAGTTTCCAGAAGTTCATAAGGTATATAACGACAGTATAGAAAATATGCTGATGAATATCAATATTACTAGTAACGATGTGCTTAAAGTAATTAACAAACTGAAGCCTCATAAATCGCCTGGTCCAGACGAGGTATATGCTAGAATATTAAAAGAATGTAGAGATGAGTTGAGTAATCCATTAGCAGTTTTATTTAATAAGTCATTAGAATCGGGCCTAATGCCAGAAGCTTGGAAACTTGCAAATGTAGTTCCGATTTTCAAAAAAGGTGATAAATCAATTGCATCAAATTACCGTCCCATTAGTCTTCACAATCATAGGCAAGTTACATAGAGTCAATATTGCTACAAAAAATCAGAAGCCACCTTGAAACATTCAACTTAATTCATTCTTTTCTTGTATAATCGGTTCACCTAGGACGTTTTAATCTCACAATACAAATTTGCTTAGCTTTCAGAAGTATTTGAAGCGTAGATAATGAGGTCATATGATATAATTTATTTAGATTTCAGTAAAGCTATCTGATAGACCTCGTTATGAGATTGATAAGGAAGGTAGAAGCATGAATAGATCAGCAAAAATGGATTAGGTCATGGTTAATCAGAAACAAAGAGCCGCATGTGGATTAAAGTTGCGCGGTCAAAGCGGAGTTCCTCAGGATCTGTATTAGGCCTCTCTGCTGTTTGTTATATTCATTAATGATCTTGATTTAGGCATAACTAGTAGTATTAGTAAATTTGCAGATGATACCAAAATGGGGAGAGTGATAAATTCAGACAGTGACTTTGAACACCTTCAAAGAGATCTAGATACCTTACATGAGTGGTCAGTAGACTGGCAAATGAATTTTAATAGTGATAAATGCAAGGTACTACAGATAGGGAAGACGAATACAAACGTTAAGTATAAACTAGGTAACACGGAAATAGAAAACTCAGTTTGTGAAAAAAATCAAGGTGTATTTGTTAGCAACGACTTGAAACCTAGAAAACAATGTATTAGCGTTCGCAACAAGGCAAACAGGATTCTTGGGTTCATATCTAAGTCTGTGAGTAACAGAACTGCTGACGTTATCTTGGACTTTTACCTAGCGTATATAGTGAGGCCACATGATTATGCGTTCAGTTCTGCGTCTCATAATGATTCTTTTGAGAGAGTACAAAGAAGAATGACAAAATGATCCATATATTATTAGAACCTTCCATAAGGAAAGAGGCGAGAGTTAGAGGAGTGATAGGAGGTACAAGGGTAAGTGGATTTAAATAAGGGCAATGGAAGATGTTCTGAAGTTTTAGTAATAACGAAATAATCACAGAACAATGGCTTAAATACTAGATAAATCTGATTCAGAAAGGATATAGGCAAGCACTGGTTTGGTAATAGAGTTGTGGATATGTGGAATAGGCTACCGAGTGCTATAGTAGGATCGGGGACGCTAGGGAGCTTCAAGACGAAGTTGGATAGACACATGGAAGTGCTGGGATGGGTGTGAAAGGGATCTGCCCTGTATGGGCCAGTCAGCCTCCTGCAGTATCCCACTTTCTTATGTTCTTATGTTCTTATGTTCACCTCACAATCTTTACTACATCTCACCTCACAATCTTCACTACATTTCACTTCACAATCTTCACTACATCTCACTTCACAATCTTCACTACATCTCACTTCACAATCTTCACTACATCTCACTTCACAATCTTCACTACATCTCACTACACAATCTTCACTACATCTCACTTCACAACCTTCACTACATCTCACTTCACAATCTTCACTACATCTCACTTCACATCTTCACTACATCTCACTTCACAATCTTCACCATATCTCACTTCACAATCTTCACCATATCTCACTTCACAATCTTCACCACATCTCACTTCACAATCTTCACCAAATCTCACTTCACAATCTTCACCACATCTCACTTCACAATCTTTACCACATCTCACTTCACAATCTTCACTACATCTCACTTCACAATCTTCACTACATCTCACTTCACAATCTTCACTACATCTCACTTCACAATCTTCACTACATCTCACTTCACAATCTTCACTACATCTCACTTCACAATCTTCATTACATCTCTCTTCACAATCTTCACCACATCTCACTTCTCAATCTTCACTACATCTCACTTCACAATCTTCACTACATCTCACTTCACAATCTTCACTACATCTCACTTCACAATCTTCACTACATCTCACTTCACAATCTTCACTACATCTCACTTCACAATCTTCACTACATCTCACTTCACAATCTTCATTACATCTCACTTCACAATCTTCACTACATCTCACTTCACAATCTTCACTACATCCCACTTCACAATCTTCACTACATCTCACTTCACAATCTTCACTACATCCCACTTCACAATCTTCACTACATCTCACTTCACAATCTTCACTACATCCCACTTCACAAACTTCACTACATCTCACTTCACAATCTTCACTACATCTCACTTCACAATCTTCAATACATCTCACTTCACAATCTTCACTACATCTCACTTCACAATCTTTCACTACATCTCACTTCACAATCTTCACCATATCTCACTTCACAATCTTTACTACATCTCAATCATACACCACTAAAGACCAATTTCACAATCTTCACCATCTCACTCTCACAATCTTCACATCCTCTCACCAATCTTCACTCACATCTCACACCACCACAATCTTCATATACCCCGCCGCACACAATCTTCACTCACATCTCACTTCCACAACCTTCACCACATCCTTCACCACAATCTCTCACCACATCCCCACTCACATTCTCTACCACATCTCACACCACACCACCATATATTTCACTCACAATCTTCACACCACATCCCACTCACACCCACCACATCCCCACTCACACCCCACCACATCCCCACTCACACCCACCACATCCACTCACACACACCACCACATCTCACTCTCACACCTCACTCCCACTTCACACAATCTCTCACCACATCCTCACAATCTTCACATCTCCACACCACTACATCTCACTTCACAATCTTCACCACATCTCAACAATCTTCACTACATCTCACTCACACCTTCACTAAGACCCCACTTCACAATCTTCACTACATCTCACTTCACAATCTTCACCACATCTCACTTCACAATCTTCACTACATCTCACTTCACAATCTTCACTACATCTCACTTCACAATCTTCACTAACACCATCCTTCATCACTACATATAACATCCATCATCACTACTTATAACACCATCCATCATCATCACTACATATAATACTATCCATCATCACTACATATAACACGATCCATCATCACTACATATAACACCATCCACCATCACTTCATATAGAACCATCCATCACGACATATAACACTATCCGACATCATTACATATAACACCAACCATCATCACTACATATAACATCATCCATCATCACTACATATAACTCCATCCATCATCACTACATATAACACCATCCATCATCACTACATATAAAACCAACCTATCATCACTACATATAACATCATCCATCATCACTACATATAACGCCATCCATCATCACTACATATAGAACCATCCTGTCATCACTACATATAATATCATCCATCATCACTACATATAACACCATCCAACATCACTACATATAACACCACCCATCATCACTACATATAACATCATCCATCATCACTACATATAACTCTATCCATCATCACTACATATAACACCATCCAGCATCACTACATATAACACCAACCATCATCACTACATATAACATCATGCATCATCAATATATATATATAACACCATCCATCATCACTACATATATTACCCTCTTATCATCACTACATATAACACCATCCATCATTACTACAATATAACGCCAACCTTCATCACTACATATAACACCATCCATCATCACTACATATTATAACACCATCCATCATCTTTACAAACACCATCCCTCTTTACTATAGTGATAAACAGAGCTTTATTTTGTTGTCAATTTCTTTAAATTCCAACCTTATTAAACCGTAATTCTTTCTGTATGGTCAAATTTTGATTTGACCTCAGTGAGAGAGCTGTTAGTGTCAGTACATCACAATGGTGTTCCGACGCACAGTATCGAAGGTGACTAAGGTGGAGGTGAAGCCTTGCCAGATGAAGGAGAAGGGCCCCCGATCTAACAAACTGAAGACCACAAAACACACTAAGACCCAAAACAACAAGACCCAAAACAACAAGAAGAAGAAGGAAACTACCACTTTCTGCCGTGTACAAAAGGACCAGTACCTGCCATGGGGAGACTACATCTTCACCGGGAAAAAGACACAAAAGAAGCGCTGAACCTACGCTTCTGATATTTAAAAATACTGTAATAAAAAACATATTAATTGATTTTGTTTGTATTATTTATGCTTTTTTTTATTTTCATCTGTAAACGTGCTGTTTTGGAAATATATTTTGAGTTACATAATATTTAGGTACAGCAGTTTATTTCACTGTATCTACTTGTTTACCAAGTAACTGGACTTACAGTCTCCGATCGGGATTCTCAAAACAAATATTTGGCATCGAACTCCGTAAGTGAGCTCGTAATCTAGCCTGTAACTTACAGGACCTCAACACGATCAACCTGGATATAGTAGTCGCTATTTCCGGATTGCATGAAAAAAAATTAATAATATATGTTTTAATAATGCTTGTTAGACTTGTTTTATCATAGAATAATGAAGAAAATGTTTTGTACATCAACATACTAAAATACAATATTAGTTTTTTTTTACGACAAGAAGAGGCTTGGCTGTTCTATTTCTCGCTTTATGGAAGAGATGCAGCTTTTGTCTTCTTACAACTTTTCAAGTAATTTGTACTAAAATAGAAGATTTTTATTGTCCACATTTAGGGTATATTTTTTTTTATGACTGAATAAACTTGCAGATAGACCTTATTAATGTGGTATAGCTGTAAATATCTTTCAGTAATGAAATCCAAATATGAGGTCAAGTGAACATTTTTGCTTAGACTCCGCCTTTGTTAGGACCAAGTTATAACAAGTTATTCTGCCAAGTATCCAATAAGTACCCATGACTCAGAGTTAAATAATACCTAACCTAATCTAAGTTCATCAAACTTAATAAAAAAAGTGGGGCAAAAAATAAGTGGTAAAGAAATTTTTTTCTCAGAAAAAGAATTATATTCAGAGGTTTTTTATCAGATACCTTCAGTCGTGATTATTTTGATGCAATATTAGTAAAATGTATTTAACCCTAACACTACCTCACCTTACCTAATCTTACCTTACCTTATCTAACCTAACCTAATGTTACCTAACCTAACCAAGCCGCAACGCTCATGACACAATTGAGTTCTCTAGAAAGATTTAATTTCATTTTCTTTTTTTAAAAATACATTTGCAGAGACAACAAACTTTTGATAATTATTTCTCCAACATATCTATAAATCTGTTGATGATATATAAATTTAGGATAGGTTAGGTTTGGTGTGATTAGGATAGGTTAGGCTAGTTTAGGATAGTCTAAGTTAGCTTAGGAAAGGCTAAGTTAGGTTACGATACACTAGGTTAGGTTTTAATCTGCATGATATTTTTACTGAACTTTTAAACGATGTTATAATCCTGGCAGCAGGGTATCGATCACGAAAAAACACTTTCGTAGTTATAACATTTGATAAAGTTTATTATTACTGTAACATGAAACAAATCACTATAGCTGTACTTATCAATCCAGTATTAAATCTGTATTATCTTTGACCATCGCTCATTGGCCAGCTTATCTCTGCACTGCTCTCTGATATAATAAAGTATTGGTGAATGGGAATATTAATCATTTGTGAGTCACTTACTATAAAGGAAACTGTAACGGATTCTATGGACAGTTGGGAATATTTTCACGGAATAAGTCGGAGTAACTCCCCTCTTGCCCAAAAGCGATCCAAGGAGTTAATTCACAGAGCGAAAATCTAGACGAGTCTTCCTTGTTTGTTTTAGGTCATAACAACGAAAAGTTTAATAATGTTTATTACAATGATTCAGGTTTTACTGTAATTCTTCTTTTTTATATTTTTAGTATTTTGTAGATTTTTTTCACCCAGTTCATTTCTTGCTTAGATTCATTATTGCAATTATTTTTATTACAGAGTTGAATTAAAAGTTTATATCTAAGTATTTTACAGCTTCACAAATACTTTTATAAAATGTTGATACACACAGTGGACAGTTTTTAGTTCTTTCTTGTAATACCTCAGTATTACTCTGTTAAATTCTTACCATTTACACCTGACCATTTATTTATTTATTTTACAAATTGTTTAAAGAGAGAACATCACCAGCAGGATACAGATGATGAAGTAAATAGAAGTTTGTAACCTAACCCTACCCCCCACTGCTACCCCTACCTCTTGTCCCACATTCTTACTCGTCACTCCTACCCCTTACTCCTACCCCTT
>NW_024718441.1:0-12115 GCF_018991925.1 Homarus americanus
GTAACATCTGGTGAACCGGAAAGTTTGATTAAAATTTTTTAAATATGACAGTTTTTCGCTCTAGTTTGTGTAACGTGGATTATAAAATACACAAACTTATTAAGCTGAGCCGCAACGAATATGAAACAAACACACACACACACACACAGACTTAACATTTTCATGAACGTAGGCAAAAGTATTTACATTTCCAGACTTTTCTTACAAAACAATAATCTTAATCACAACATTTTAATCATTCGTCATTTTTTAAACTTAAGTTCCACCAAATGATAAGCAACACTTCCTAAAAAAAATCGTTGCTACGTATTTTTACATTTTCCGCCATAGGAGTGAGCCGAGCCAAACTAAAACACGATAATCATTACACAATACACCAGTAATCATCACAGTTCAGTAAAAGAGACACAACACTAAACTCGTTGCGTGTTCCCTCGCTAACACTACTGACAACGACTGATTGAAACATATTTGTTGAAGGACGCCAGGCTGCAATGGTCGCTGCAAAATCTAAATGCAAAATACATGATCAAGGCAACAATGGTGTTTTGTCTGTCCTGTCTGACCTTTGTTGCTGAGTTTAAAGGAAATACACTCACTGACTCACACAGTTATTTTGAGAGAGAGAGAGAGAGAGAGGGAGAGTATGTGTGTTTGTGTGTGTGTCCATTCAAAACAGGTATGTTTTTAATTAGTGGGAGTGTCTGTCGTAACACTAAACAAAAGGTTCCTAGTAGTGTCTTTGTTCTTCAAATGTTATAAATAAGACGACAGCTTTTGGTGGAAACTATGCTGGTAGTATTAGTGTAAGAAGCTGACAGTCTCAAACTTCATTGTTATCTTAATAAACAAACAATGCATCAGTTTAATACAATGACAAAATAGCTTGAAGAATGGCGCTGGTTATCATTAATTACCCTCAATATACAGCACAGTACATGGAGGTATTGTCCAATATTTCCTAACACCATCATGTTAAGACCTGAAGCAACACATCACCATTTAAAGCTAAAATCACCGAGTGTTTTATTCACAAGTCTTTTGTTTTCATTTTTAGCTTCAGCTAATTATTATTTTCTTAAAGCATCAAATCATATTTTGCACATTTTGAAACAGAGTTTTACAGAAAATTTTTATATTCAATTTGTCAATTTATGCACCTAGTGAGGTGAGAGAGTGGCTCTGACCTTTCAGATAATGGATTTTGAGAATGATGGACAGCGACTGTTTGGTGTCTGGAGTACACTAGAATTTTCTTTTCTTAAATTAATTCTATCTATAATACCATTGTGTGTAAATTACATTGTAATATATTCTCCACAGTTTTCATTTTTTCCTCTCCTGTGCATCTCAAATAAAATATGTAAGACGTAAAAGTGACAAATTATTACATTTTGTAATAGTCAATGTGTTGTGTTGAAACAAGAGCCCCGACAAATACTCTGTGTTGCTCCTTTGATGAAAAACTTGCATGTCTGTTTTGCTTTTTGTTTACGCCAGAGTTTAACGACCTGGTTCCTGCAAATAGTATCATAAACTTTTTCAAATTTTCGCGTCCACTCCAAATGTTGATGGTAAAAATATGTAGATGGAACACGGCAGGTGGGAGCTTCATGTCGACAAACATTTGAATACAATACAACAATTCAAAATGGCAATATAAATATATAACTGACAGCAAATTCGTTCAATTGTGTGTATATATATACAGTATATATATACAGTATATATATATATATATATATATATATATATATATATATATATATATATATATATATATATATATATATATATATATATATATATATATATATATATATATATATCCAAATAAATCACTGTAGGTGCGCGTGATCCAGGTATATGCTGATAACCACAAGGAAAAAGAAAACACGAAGTTCCCAAGCGCTTTCGTGTAATTTACATCTTCAGGGGTGAGTACAGACTGTAGGAATTAAAATCAATAAACCTTAGTGATGGTCAGTTCAAAACTGATAATATGTTACATAAATTTATTTGTCAGTGGCCCAAGGTTAAAAATGCTTTGAAAACCTTTGATCTAGATGTATGATAGTTATTTTGTGGGTCCCTTATTTTTGACCTGGCCTGACTAGTCACGTCACCCCCCCTTCTCTTAAGCTCCTCTACGTGTGTGTTGGTGTGGGGATTAGTGGATGACATCATTATGACCTGACCTCATGTTTTTAAGGTCACCCTGTATATTTAAGCCTCTCTCTGTCCATGTAATCCAGTTGCCTGTGTGAGGGCCACCGGGTGTGTGAGGACCACAGGCAATGTGAGGGCCACAGTTTGTGTGAGGGCCACCGGGTATATAAGGGCCACCGGGTATATAAGGGCCACCGGGTATGTGAGGGCCACCGGGTGTGTGAGGGCCACTGGGTGTGTGAGGACCACTGGTTGTGTGATGGCCACAGTGTGTGTGAGGGCCACTGGGTGTGTGAGGGCCACTGGGTGTGTGAGGCCACCAGGTATATAAGGGCCACCGGGTATATAAGAACCACCAGGTATGTGAGGCCACCAGGTGTGGCAGGGCCAGAGGGTGTGTGAGGGCCACCGGGTATGTAGGGCCACAGCGTGTGTGTGAGGGGCCACTGGGTATGTGAGGGCCTGAGTGTGTGCCCAGGCCACTGGGCATGTGTGAGGGCCACCAGGGCCTGGGGCCACCAGTTGTATGGGGCCACCCGGGTATGTGAGGGCCATCCGGGTGTGTGAGGGCCACCGGGTATGTGAGGGCCACCAGGTATAAGGGCCACGGGTGTGTGAGGACACCGGGTGTGTGAGAACCACCGGGTATGTGAGGGGCCTACAGGTGTGTGTGAGGGCCACAGTGTGTGTGAGGGCCACTGGGTGTGTGAGGGCCACCGGGTATATATGGGCCACCGGGTATATAAGGGCCACCGGGTGTGTGAGGGCCAGAGGGTATGTGAGGAATGCCGGGTGTGTGTGTGTGTAAGGGTCACAGGGTGTGTGAGGGCCATAGGGTGTGTAAGCGCCACAGGGTGTGTGAAGGCATCCGGGTGTGTGAGGGCCACCGGGTGTGTGAGGACCACAGGGTGTGTGAGGGCCAGTGGGTGTGTGAGGGCCACCGGATGTGTGAAGGCATCCGGATGTGTGAGGGCCACCGGGTGTGTGAGGACCACAGGGTGTGTGAGGCCACTGGGTGTGTGAGGAGCCACCCCAGGGGTATGAGCATCCGATGTGTGAGGAGCCACCGGGTGTGTGGGGACAACAGGGTGTGTGAGGGCAGCTGGGTGTGTGATGGCCACTGGGTGTGTGAGGCCACTGGGTGTGTGAGGCCACCAGGTGTGTGAGGCACCGGGTGTGTGAAGGCATCCGGATGTGTGAGGGCCACAGGGTATGTGAGGGCCACCGGGTATATAAGGGCCACCGGGTATATAAGGGCCACCGGGTATATAAGGGCCACCGGGTATATAAGGGCCACCGGGTATATAAGGGCCACCGGGTATGTGAGGGCCACAGGGTATGTGAGGAATGCCGGGTGTGTGTGTGTGTGTGTGTGTGTGTCACAGGGTGTGTGTGAGGCACAGGGTGTGTGAAGGCCACAGGGTGTGTGAGGGCCACCGGTTGTGTGAGGATGTGTGAGGGCCACTGGGTGTGTGAGGGCCACCGGGTGTGTGAGGACCACAGGGTATGTGAGGGCCACAGGGTATGTGAAGGCCACAGGGTATGTGTGGGGCCACAGAATTTGTCTTGGGGGCCTGGGGTGTCATAGGGGCCACCACAGACATATGGGGCCACCTGCCAGGTGTGAGGGGGCCACCAGGGTGTGAGGGCCACATTGTTGTGTGGGGCCACCTGGGTGTGTGAGGGCCACTGGGTGTGTGAGGGCCACCGGGTATATGAGGGCCAGAGGGTGTGTGAGGGCCAGAGGGTATGTGAGGAATGCCGGGTGTGTGTGTGTGTGTGTGTAAGGGTCACAGGGTGTGTGAGCTCCATAGGGTGTGTAAGCGCCACAGGGTGTGTGAGGGCCATGGGGTGTGTGTGGGCCACACGGTGTGTGAGGAGCCAGAGGATATGTGAGGGACATAGGGTGTGTAAGGGCCATAGAGTGTCTAAGGGCCAGGTTCAGAGAGTGTGAGAGGCCAACAGGGTGCGTGAGGGCCACAGGGTATGTGAGGGCCACAGGGTGTGTGAAGGCCACAGGGTGTGTGAAGGCAACAGGGTTTGTGAGGGCCACAGGGTGTGCTAAGGTCACAGGGTGTGTGAGGGCCACGGTTTGTGAGAGGGGCCACAGGGTGTGTGAGGGCCAGAGGATATGTGAGGGCTATAGGGTGTGTAAGGGCCATAGGGTGTCTAAGGGCCAGAGGGTATGTTAGGCCCACAGGGTGTGTGAGGGCCACAGGGTATGTGAGGGCCACAGGGTATGTGTGGGCCACAGGTTGTGCCAAGTTTACAGGGTGATTGAGGGCCAGAGGGTGTGTGATTGTCACAGGGTGTGTGAAGGTCGCAGGGCGTGTGAAGGTCACAGGGTGTGTGAAGGCAACAGATTGTGTGAGGGCCACAGGGTGTGTGAAGGCCTCAGGGTATATGAGGGCCACAGGGCATGTGTGGGCCACAAGGTGTGTGAGGGTCACAGGGTGTGTGAAAGCAACAGATTGTGTGAGGGCCACAGGGTGTGTGAGGGTCACAACATGTGTCAGGGCCACAGGGTGTGTGAGTGCCATATTTGTGTAAGGGTTACAGGGTATGTGAGGACTACAGTGAGTGTGAGGGCTACAGATTGTGTGAGGACCACAGATTGTGTGAGGGCCACAGGATGTGTGAGGGCCACAGGATGTGTGAGGCCATATCGTTTGTAAGGGCCAGAGGATGTGTGGGAGCCAGAGGGTGTGTGGGAGCCAGAGGGTGTGTGGGGGCCAGAGGGTGTAACGGCCATTATTCGCCCGGATCAAGGTGTGTGGCGTTTACAAATAGGTCTCACCTGACCAGTACACTCAGGCTTAAGCCACAGTCACCTCCAGCTTATGTAAACCGACAATAACCACAGACGTCTTTTATTATATACAAACTTGTAAAGTACAATGTGTTCATGAATGCCTCACCAAGGACCTTCTCGTGTGTTCAAATACTGAAATTGAAATTGAAATATTTTATAGACAATAAAACTATTACATCAAAAGGATTATGCAGTATATTACTCCCACCCTCACCTATACCATCCCTTTCTGGGGCTTACAAAAAGTTATAAATATTATAAGAACACATGAATTATTTTACACCAATAAAATAGTTCATTTTGACATGAACGCTGTACTACATCAATAGAACAGATAATTTAATCTTATACAAATTTAAAGGTCATCATAACCTTGAAGCAAAATTTTTATACAATGAAAAAATAATAATTTGTCCAAATTTTCAGTAATATTTGTATCCCAATCATAGTCTCATTATAACAGTATCAACAGATGTTAAGTTAGTCCCGTAAGTTACATTGGTGTTTTGTAACACATACAAATAATGCTGAAAACTCTCGCTACACATGACAATCACTTCTCTTTCAAATACCGAGAGAGGAACTTAATGGTTTGTGTGGTAAGGCTGGCCACCTCTTAAGAGACACTGGGCTGATTGATTGTGGTAATTACATCCCTGGCGACGCAACAGCGTAGGTTATATTTCGCCGAATTAAATTTAATGTTTAAAGGACTAAAATAAAATATTGCAAGTTAAAAACATAATAAATAAAATAGAACTTTCATAAAAACCATTTAAACGTTAATAAATAACACTCACAGCTTGTGTCGAAGGCCGGCTGCTCACTAGTCTCCTCACTACTTATCACAACAAATATTTTTTCGAAAGTTTGTTATTCAAGAAGTTTATTTTCCTTAATGTTCTGAAGTGTCTATGATTTTCGAATCAATGACCATCCGAAACTTTTTCAAACAAATTGAATCATTCGATGAAAGAACTTTCGAACAAAGATAACTAATGTTGGAAGTTTATCACAACCAAGAATGATGATCTCACAATTTTTCTCAAAGCAGAAGATATGAAGCTAACGTATGGTAACGAAACATACCGTAATGATCTTTGGGAAATTTCGGTAAAGTTAGGTTAGTTTTGGTAGCTTCGTATCATCAATAAATGATTGGTTTTGGACTCTTGGAGTTCAGTCGTGGTACTATTTTAACATTACTTTCCCTAAACCGAGACACTACTCAGTACCGCGCGACACCTTGGGGCGGTGCATGGACGCTCACCGCTCTCTGTGACTTTATTAATTGTATTGGTAATTTAATGCAGCGCGTTATATGATGAATTTACACGCTGTGATCACACACAGAAGACCTCCTGGGAAAAAAGTTGGATACATATGGTGAAGTGTTTACTAAGTGTCTTAACGGTGAAGGAAAGTGGCAGGACACCGGGTGCACAATGCCTTCTTGAGGAGTCAGGTAAGACGCTGTTGTTGTCGGTGTGTGTTGTGTTTTAAAGGAACAATAAAAAATCTTGTATCTTTAATGGGAAAAATTTCCTCAACTTGGTGTTAAGGCTGGAACACACTCGTTAAATATTAGCCTTTTCGTTTTCCCTTGTTCGTGTTAAGAATAAAAACTGTGTTCCGCTCGGACCGCCATCTTGGACCGCCAAGTTCGCGTTCCTCCTCCCCGTTTATTTTTTTTCTTCTGTATTATCGTTTCGGTCATCCAGCGAATTTGCGGATTTTAAATTCCCAACGTTATGTTGGGTGAGGGTAGGATTTAATCAGGGTTTTTCGATGGTTTTGGGGTATTATTTTACTTTCGCGCATAGCGTGGATGCGTTCATAGTATAAGCTTGTTTGGTATATATTACTAAAATTATCTTTGTATTTGGCATAATACCCAGAGTTTATTGATTGGTTGAGCATGTATGCATATTATTTAGAGTAACTCGGCAACAATTTTGATCTGATAATTGTGTGATTTTGTTTGTTTACGTTTATAATTGAAAATGGACTACTAAATGTTTAAAATGATTGAACTTAAACTTTTGGGTGGGATTTTGGGGAAATGTCATGTAGGCGTCCGTGTTTTTGGTGAAGATCAGTTGAAGGTCAAGGGGATGCGATATATAAATTGTGATCATAGATACAATCGAAATAAAAAACTAAGAATAATTCGGACTAAATTGGCAAGTTATATCATAATTAAGAGTTGCTGTCAATGTGAGGCGTTTTTTAAGAATACAGTAACCCAGTTCCGCCCGGTGTTGTGCCCCAGGAGTAACTCACCCAATACTGGTGCAGTTTCTAGACAGGTTAGCGTAGACACGAGCCTGCAGCTGGAGCGGAGGTCTTACGTGGTGCCGCAGAACCTCCGCCTCGGTGATATTAGTTTCCTCCTGTGACTTCGGTTAATCCATCTTCAGTGTCCGGTTATACCCTTCTTGTGACCCGTTATACCTCTTCCTGTATCGGGTTATACCCCTTCATGTGACCCGTTATACCTCCTCCTGTGCCTCGGTTATAACCCAACTATGAGCGGCAGTAACCATGACTGTTATCATTACATTACAGAAAAGGTGATAGTGATAATAACTTTCCCTGGCGCAATGTTGCAGGTATATATACAGTTTTAAATACCATGTGACCCAAACGTTCACTTGCAATAATACTGAAAAAACTATTTTTAGTTCGTATATTGGAAACAAATATATTTATGATATTACTGTGTATATAATATATAAATGTTTTACACACACGTCAAAGTGACACCAGGATACAAGACTCGTGGCTCTTATGGTTACTGGGGCCAGATTTCAGCATCAATAATCTGTATGTCTTCCCGTTCAAGAATATACTTTAAACTAAACTAGACTAGAATTCAGAATAACATAGCAAATTAAATTACCGCATACAATTAACTTCAATGCATGTATACTATGTTGGTTTCCTAGTGGCTACTGTACTTGCATATTATATTAAGCACGTGTTATTGTTGAAAATAAAGAAACAAAAAACAAACAGATCAGGAGTGACAAACGATAAATATGTTGTGTTGTAAGAGAAACAATTGAGACCCTTCAGCTGTGTGTAAATGAGGTAGAAAGTCAGTCAAGATCAGCAAACTAGGACTTGGTCACAATACTGTTACTATTAAGATTTAGCTCATAGATGTTCACTATCTCTGGCTGAAATATGGCATGGATATGAGCATGTACCTCAGAAGTGTTCGGAAGGTAATATTTTAGGAGGATGGACCTCCACTGCCAAAGGTGGATAACTCCTTCAACAAAAACACGTCTGAGTTGGTGGCAGACTCAGACCTAAAAGTGGGTCCCTTGTATTCCACTGCAGTTTTTAATTCAGAGAACTGATGTTTGGTAACTGCCTTGTCGTGGTGAGGAGCTTCAGTTCTCTCGATCTAGTAATCACTGTTGGTGGGTTTTTGTTGACACTGGTAGGACCACCATGGCGAACTGGTTGCTGGTGAGGTTCTTAGGGTGAATTAGTACACACAGAGACAGTAGTATATCAGGCTACCACCATACAAAACTACCACGAAAAGTCTGAATGAATAACGTTGAAATCTATATCATCCTTACCTACAAGATCCTCAAGTGTAGATGTCAAATATTGCCAGTAGTGTCAAGAGCATTTTCTCCACAACTGTACGGAATATTGAGAAGCTTTGCAGTGGTGAAGATAGTAACTGTCGATTGCTTCAGTGGGGGCAGAAGGGCCAGTCATCAATCAGCGGATAGTCTTGCCATACTTGTGACACTGATCGTATTTCTTTAATCTTTTCGTTCCATTTGCGACCACATGTTTACGACCTCACGATTGTCTGAACTTCTGTTCGACTTTTGGAAACTACGACTACTTGTACACATGTGTCAGAGTTCTCAGTTAAGACTTGGACAACACAATGTTCTGTGGTAAAGAGTACCAAGTATCTTCGTTATAAACAGGTAAAAATATAAGATATGATAAAGTAAAGCATCGACAAGCTACATGTTTTGTCTATTATGATAGTCATCAGGTACGAGTCGATAAATGAGACGTCCAGATATTACCAGGTGCTATCACAGAAACCCTCCAACAACTTGGTGTGTTAAGTGAGGTGCTGTTTGGTTAGGTATATGTATATATATATATATGTGTGTGTATACAAGTTGCTGGTCCAGTCCAGTCCAGTATACTGTACGTGTCAGAAAACAGAGGAGGACAAGTGATCTCGGGCCCTTCGTGCCCGGTGAAAGTTTGAACGCTTGTGCTTGGCTAGCGTACAGCGAATGAGGGTGTGGCAAGTCTGTAGACTTGCATGGTTAATTCGGGTGCGCCAAGTCCGTAGACTTGCATCGTTTTCCATCGTAAATAAAATTGTTAATTAATGCCTTCCTAAAGAAATCATCGACATGGGACCAGGTTTGTTCTATTCTACGAATTTTTTGCGATTTTTCCACCAAGTTTGATGAAAAAATATTGTGCCGTTTCGGCTACCCAGAACATATACACACGGCTACTCCTATAGTATCTTAGACAAGTGATTGTGGGACCTTCGTGCCCGGTGGCGAGTCGGGTGTTGCAGTTTACAGAGGCGTGAAAGTTCGAACGCTCGTGCTTGGCTTGCGTACAGCAACATCGTTTTCCAGATGGTCGTGGTTGTTATAATCATGGTCTTGGTTGTTACAATCATGGTCGTGGTTGTTATAATCATAGTCGTGGTTATGATCATAGTCGTGGATGTTATAATCATGGTCGTGGTTGATATAATCATGGTCGTGATTGTTATAATCATGGTCGTGTTTGTTATAATCATAGTCGTGGTTGTTATAATCATGGTCGTGGTTGTTATAATCATGGTCGTGGTTGTTATAATCATGATCGTGATTGTTATAATCATGGTCGTGGTTATATTCATGGTCGTGCTTGTTAAAATCATAGTCGTGGTTGTTATTATCATGGTCGTGGTTGATATAATCATGGTCGTGGGTATTTATAATCCATAGTCGTGATTTATTTATAATCATAGTCGTGGTTATTTATAATCCTTGGTCGTGGATTTATAATCATGGTCGTGGTAGTTATAATCATAGTCGTGGCTGTTATAATCATGGTCGTGGTTGATATAATCATGGACGTGGTTGTTATAATCATTGTCGTGATTGTTGTAATCATAGTCGTGGTTATTATAATCATGGTCGTGTTTGTAATATTCATGGTCGTGCTTGTTTTAATCTTAGTCATAGTTGTTATAATCTTGCTCGTGGTTGTTATAATCATAGTCATTGTTGTTACAATCATGGTCGTGGTTGTTATATTCATGATCGTGCTTGTTATAATCACAGTCGTGGTTGTTATAATCATAGTCGTGGTTGTTATAATCATACGCGTGGTTGTTATAATCATGGTCCTGAGCGTTATAATCATGGTCGTGGTTGTTGTAATCATAGTCGTGGTTGTTGTAATCATAGTCGTGGTTGTTATAATCATGATCGTGATTATTGCCGTATGGTCGTGGTTATATTCATGGTCGTGCTTATTTATAATCATAGTCGTGGTTGTTGTAATCATAGTCGTGGTTATTTATAATAATCATGGTCGTAGTTTGGCCTTAATCATAGTCGTATTTGTTATAATCATGGTCGTGGTTTATTTATAATCATGATCGTGATTATTATAATCATGGTCGTGGTTATATTCATAATTAAGTGCTTATTATAATATGGTCGTGGTTATTTGTAATCTCATAGTCGTGGTTAAACATAATCCATGGATGCATAGTTGTTATAATCATAGTCGTGGTTGTTGTAATCATGGTCGTGGTTGTTATAATCATAGTCGTGGTTGTTATAATCATAGTCGTGGTTGTTGTAATTATAGTCATGGTTGTTGTAGTCATAGTCGTGGTTGTTGTAATTATAGTCGTGGTTGTTATAATCATAGTCGTGGTTGTTGTAATCATGGACGTGGGTGTTATAATCATAGTCGTGGTTGTTATAGTCATAGTCGTGGATTTGTGAGTCATAGTCGTGGTTATTATAATCATGATTAAGTTTGTTATAATCTCATGAATCGCCGTTGTTATAATCATGGTCGTTGTTATAATCATATTCGTGGTTGTTATAATTATGGTCGTGGTTGTCATAATCATGGTTCGTGGTTGTTATAGTCATGGTCGTGGTTGTTATAATCATGGTCGTGGTTGTTATAATCATGGTCCTGGTTATTAGGTACTGTAAGTATCTAGTATACTATAGGAAGGAATAGAATAAAAGTTAGAATAATTAGTTAAAGAAATATTCGCCATAAGGAGAGGGTAAAATCATAAAAAAAAATTATGATGAATCACCGATGATCATTCCGAGATAAATTATATTATGAAGAGAAGTGACCTTGATTCTGGTTAGATTAGTCACCATCTGCTTAAGTCATCACCTGTGTTAAGTCATCATAGTCGTCATGTGCGTTAGTCAGTTTTAGGCCCATCTCACACGACTGACCGACCATCGATGTTCTTTCCGCGCGAGGTTGTTACTTTTTAATGCATATTATTATTTACGCTGGTGGATGTAAGACCAGCTACCCTCACTGACGCAGCTATGGTCAATTTGGTGTTATACTTGTTTATAAATGCCTTCTAATCTGTCTCAAGTCTGTCCGTCCTGTCTATTATCATCCCAACTGCCTGTGGAGGAGTTGATCCTGTAGGTACAGCTGCAGCAGCAGGTGGTGGTGGTGGACTGTAGGGGAGTTGATCCTGTAGGTGCAGCAGCAGCAGGTGGTGGTGGTGGACTGTGGGGGAGTTGATCCTGTAGGTGCAGCAGCAGCAGCAGGTGGTGGTGGTGGACTGTGGGGGAGTTGATCCTGTAGGTGCAGCAGCAGGTGGTGGTGGTGGACTGTGGGGGAGTTGATCCTGTAGGTGCAGCAGCAGCAGCAGGTGGTGGTGGACTGTGGTGGAGTTGATCCTGTAGGTGCAGCAGCAGCAGCAGCAGCAACAACAACATAAGCAGCAGCAGCAGCAGGTGGTGGTAGTAGACTGTGGGGGAGTTGATCCTGTAGATGCAGCAGCAGCAGGTGATGGTAGTGGACTGTGGGGGAGTTGATCCTCTTGGTGCAGCCGCAGTAGCAGGTGGTGGT
>NW_024718442.1:0-23749 GCF_018991925.1 Homarus americanus
ATTTCAGAGTAATTTCAAATGCCCCGCCATGAGTGATACTGAGCGTTCAAGGTCATCTGAGGGGAGGGAGCGCTGCCTGCTCGTAGCGAGAGACTGCGGAACTAGGCCTATATGATATTAAATGTAATTTACCGAATTAATAATGATGCGATTCATGAAGTTAAGGGACTATTATTGAATTTGAAAATATTATAGATCGTTTAGCAGTCTGAATAATGTTACGGGTGTCCCAAGGAGTTAATAGTTAGGCGGAAAAATATATCGTAGGCCCAAACTAGCGCCCTTGGGGGAGACGCGATGCTGGCAGAGCCAGTCCCGGAGAGCATTCACACAGACAAGACGTCCCGCGCGTCCATCAGAAATAGTCACGTGGCCTAGTCACCTGTGCTGCGCTATTGCAGTATAACAAGTAAGTCTCATTCGATCTCAGACAGGGTTAGATAAGGCAGTGATAAAGTAAACTAGAGCTAACAGTGAGTTCATTTCAGGGTTTCCGTCAGAACCCACTTGACTGGAGTTGACTGGAGTTGACCGGAGTTGACTGCGAGAGATTGACTGCCGTTGGAGACTGCCGTTGATGATTGAGGAATTAACGTTATCGCCATTGGACCGATCAGTGTGGGCCTGTCCACTGTTTAGCGGGGTAGCAAAGGATCTCTTGAGTGAACGAGTGCTCCCGACAACTAACACGACACGGGACCAGCATCAGCAGTGGGTGATCAGTTCTTACCACTCCGGTGCACAACCCCACATGTCCCGAGCAGCTAGTGAAACCCTCTTGCTAACGGGAAGCTAAAGTTTCTCTCAACTGTACAAGGTCTGATTGGCTCACTCTCTTCCTGCCCATGGACGCACTGGGAGTACACTGAGGCTATCTGAGTATATTAATGGTCACACACTGAGACCGTGAGTCTAGGACTCTAGGAGATACCTAGAGGAACATTTTATCTTCCTTATCACGGGTGTAGTTAACACCATTCCTCAGACTGATATTATCTTGACGTGTGTAGTTTAATATTTCTTAAATAATTTTGATAGTAGTGTTTTTTTGAATGTTTGTGCCATTAAGTGGAACCAGAGTGATACTGTGATTTGATTCTTTTAATGCCTCTAATTCTTCATAATTCTGATCTCAGGTATAACCTTGTTCCCCAGAGCAGTGGTTAGGTTAGGTTAGGAAGTGTACACCTGTTGGGGTGCTATAATTTTGTTGAGTGATATTATTTTGCTGAGTGCCCTTAAGGCCTATTCAGTGTAGAGTATTTAATTCCTTAAATTTTATTACCATTTCCTCAGTGACTGATATAATTTTGTTGAGTGCCCTTAAGGCCTATTCATTGTAGAGTATTTAATTCCTTAAATTTTATTACCATTTCCTCAGTGACTGATATTATCTTGCTGAAAGCCCTTAAGGCCTATTCATTGTGGAGTATTTAATTTCTTATTTTTTAGTACCATTTCCTAAGTGACTGATATTATTTTGGGAAAGCCTTAAGGCCTGTTCATATGTGCAATTAACATTTCTTAATACTTTAAATTTATTGTTGCCTGTGTTTCTAATAATTTCTATGTCATGTATAACTTTTATTCCCCAGAGTAGTGGTTAAAGTTTAAGTTAAGAGGTGCGCATATTGGTGTACCATTATTTGATTGTGTTTGTAGAGTTGGAGGGAATATAAGTGTCTAAATTTTACAGTGTGTCTCATTCATCCCAGTCACAGACGCTATCCTTCCACGGGTCACGGACAGTTCATTTTGTGTAGTAGATTTAAGTGTTCTTGTGCTGGTTCGGGATTTTTCTCAAAGGGGCGCTTCCACTGCCTTTACCATCTATTAAATTTTAATAAACCCCAAGTCAAGTGAGAAATTAAAGTCCAGCAAATTCCGACCGGTTACATATATATATATATATATATATATATATATATATATATATATATATATATATATATATATATATATATATATATATATATATATATATATATATATATATATATATATATGTAATATTCAGAAATTTCAGTGTAATTTCAAACGCCGCGCCATTGGCGATACTGAGCTTTCAAGGTCGTCTGAGGGAAGAGAGCGCTCCCCTGCACATAGCGAGAGGTTGTGGAACTAGGCCTATATGATATTGAATGTAATTTGCCGAATTAATAATGATGCGATTCATGAAGTTAAGGGACTATTATTGAATTTGGAATTATTATAGATCATTTATCAGTCTGAATAATGTTACGGGTGTCCCAAGGAGTTATTAGTTAGGCGGAAAATATGTCACGTAGGCCTAAGCTAGCGCCTTGGAGAGACGCGACGCTGGCTGGTCCTCAGTCATGTGGAGGCATTCGGTCCAGCAAGACGTCCCTGCGCGTCCGTCACAGAAATAGTCACGTGGCCTAGTCACCTGTGTATCACTATTGCAGTATAACAAGTAAGTCTCATTCGATCTCAGACAGGGTTTAGATAGGGCAGTGATAAAGTTAACAAGAGCTAACATAAGAACATAAGAACATAAGAATGGAGGAAACTGCAGGCCTATTGGCCCATACTGGGCAGTCCCGTTTACACCCAACCCCTATTGCTCATATGAGCATCCAACCTATGTTTGAAGCAATTCAGCGTATTCGAGTTAATGATGATATTTGGTAACTTGTTCCATTCATCCACTACTCTGTTTCCAAACCAGTGTTTACCTATTTCACGCCTAAATCTAAATTTGTTTAATTTAAACCCATTGTTACGAGTTCGCTCCTGGTTGGATAATTTGAGTACCTTTGTAATGTCCCCTTTGTTTAGCCCTGTCTTCCACTTATACACCTCTATCAGGTCGCCCCTCGCTCTACGTCTCTCGAGGGAGTGCAAATTAAGATGCTTTAACCTGTCTCTATACTCAAGGTTCCTAATGCCCGGGATTAGTCTTGTCATTCTCCTCTGAATTCTTTCCAAGGATTCTATATCCATTCTGTAATACGGTGACCAGAACTGAACTGCGTAATCCAGGTGTGGTCTCACAAGAGCAAGATACAGTTTTAGGATGACCTCGCTAGTCTTGTAACTAACACTCCTTTGTATGAACCTGCCACTTATTAGCCTTATTCACGAGCAAAAAACACATTGTTTACTTGGCTTAAGGTTCCTACTTATCAGTACTCCTAAATCTCTCTCAGTCGATTTCTCTATGGCATCGTTGTTCATCTGGTATCTGGTTTCTGTTTACATCTCCTATACTGAGTACTTTACATTTGTCGACATTGAATTTCATCTGCCATTTTTCAGACCATTCGAAAAATTTGGTTAGATCTTCCTGTAGTTTTGCCGAGTCCTCGTCAGATTTGATAACACGTCCTATTTTAGTGTCATCAGCAAATTTACTTATGTTGCTGTCTATGCCGATATCTATGTCGTTTATGTATATAATAAACAATAATGGTCCAAGTACTGAGCCTTGGGCAACTCCACTTGTGACGTTGCTCCAATGGGACTTAGTGCCGTTAATGCTCACTTGCTGTTTCCTGTCCTGTAACCACGCCCTAATCCATTTAAGGATGTCACCTTTGATGCCATGAGCTTCTACCTTTCTAATTAGTCTTTCGTGGGGGACTCTGTCGGCTTTGCTAAAGTCGAGATATACCACATCATAATTGTGCCCCTCGTCCACTGATTCGAAAACTGATGAAAAGAATGTTAATAGATTAGTTAGGCAGAACGTCCGCTTGTGAAGCCATGCTGGGAATCATTGATCAATCGGTGCTTCTCCAGGTGATTTCGAATAGAGTTTGAAATGATTGCTTCCAGTAATTTGCCTACTATTGATGTTAGACTGATTGGGCGGTAGTTAGAGGATAGTGATCTATCCCCCTTCTTGAAAATCGGTATTACATTCGCTATCCTCCAGGATTCTGGTACTACACCTGTTTTTAAGGACATGTTAAACAACTTTGCTAAGGGCATACTAAGCTCTTCCTTACATTCCTTTAATACTCTGGCAAATATCTCATCGGGACCAGGTGACTTATTAGGCTTTAGTTTGTCTATTTGCTTACTAACATCGTTACTAGTCACTACTATCTCACTTAATTTGTTTTCTTCACTATCTCTGAATAGAGTCGGTGCCTCGGGTATCATGTTTAGATTTTCGGTGGTGAAAACTGTTGAAAAATATTTATTCAAATTATTGCTCATTTCTCCGTCGTTATCAGTGAGCTCGCCGGAGTCTGACCGTATTGGTCCAATCTTTTCTCGTGTTTTAGTTTGATACATTTGGTAGAATCCTTTGGGGTTTGTCTTCGCCTCCCTTGCTATCCTTACCTCATTATTCCTCTTTGCTTTCCTTATCTCGGTTTTAACTCTACTCGCCAATACCCTATAATAGTCCCGGAGGTGAATTTCGCCACGATTTATCCTTCTACCTATAGCCTTCCTTTGGCCAATGATGTTCTTTAAATAATTATTTATCCATTTAGGGTCATTGTTGTCTGATCTGAGTTTTTTGTATGGTATGTTCTGCCTTTGTGCATTAAGTAACTCACTATTTAAATTATCGTGGAACTCGGCAATCTCAGATCTCGTTATCAGGTCGGTGTCATCTGTCAGGTTCACGGCCAAGCGCGACACCCCCTCTCTCAGCTGCCTCTTTAAACTGTCAAAGTTTGCCCTTCTGAAATCTGGTACTTTAGTGGAATTTTCCTTACGTCTGCCCTGAAAATCTAACTGGAATCGAATTTCTTTGTGATCGCTGTTTGCAAGTTCGTTCCCTACCTCGACATTGCTAATGAGGTTTTCTCTGTTCGTCAGAACTAAATCCAGTATATTATTACCCCGTGTGGGTTCGGTTATATGTTGACTTAGGAAACAGTCCTGGATCGTCTCGAGAAAATCCTCTGATTCTGAGTTACCCGTAAGGACAGTCCAATCTATTTGGCCAAGGTTAAAGTCGCCTACTATACAGACTTTGTTGTGTATGGAAGCCCTGCGCATTTCATCCCAGATAAGTCGCTCATTGACGCTATCAAGATTGGGGGGTCTATATATTACCCCTGTGATTAATTTTTCCCGACCGTCGCTTAATTCTATCCAAATTGTTTCTGTATTCCTCTCAGTTTTTATTTCCTTATTTATTTCACACTTCAGATTATCCCTAACATAGATTGCTACTCCGCCTCCTTTCCTGGTCTGCCTATCGGTATGGAACAGTTTGTAACCCGCAATTTGGTATTCGACTGGTAATTCACGTGTGTCTAGGTTGATCCATGTTTCAGTGAATGCAATTATATCGATTTCTTCGGTACATACCAAGGCCTTAATATCATCCATTTTGTTTCTCATACTTCTACTGTTCGCGTAGTATACATTTAAGTTCGTCGTGTTCTGAGTCTTTCCCTTACCGCGTTTAGTTTTAAACTCCCTGTCTAATTTAGTTTTGTCATCATTCCTAACACTATTTCCCTGTAATCTTTCGCCTTGTTTACCCGCTCCCACTGCAGTCTCCTCCACCCCCGTGCTCCTATGTTCTCTTAGCAGTTTAAAGACTTCGATATCTTTTGAACTGCCCCCTCTAGAGCCCCAGCCAGGGTTGCTACTCCATCCCTAGACAGGTGCACCCCATCCCTAGCATAAAGGTCCCTTCTGCCATAGAAGTTGTCCCAGTTGTCAATGAATGGGACTGATATTGACTTGCAATATCTGTCAAGACGGTCGTTAACACCAACTGCCCTTGACAACCATTCACTGCCAACTCTCCTTCTAGGCAGGACACCGCATATGATAGGGATCCCTCCCTTAGTCCTAATACGATCTATGGCTGCCTTGAACTTATCAAGAAGTTCCTCGCTCCTACACCGGCCAATATCATTGCCTCCTGCACTGAGGCAGATAATGGGTTTGTTCCCATTACCAGACAAGATATTGTCCATCCTGTCAACTATATCCCCCACCCCAGCTCCTGGCAAACACACCCTCATCCTATTTTTGTTTTTACCACAAAAGGCCCTGTCCATGTACCTTACCTGTGAGTCACCAACAATTAAAGTTTTTATACCTTCCTTGTCATCCCTGCCCCTGACTGTACTAACGTCCAATTCGTCTATCAAGGGACTGAACGGGTTGGTACACTTAGCTGTTGTTGTCGATGTTGTCGTATCCTTCGAGTGCTTCTTGACCACCAGCTTGGTCCTTCCTCTACTCACGACTTTCCACTCGTTTGATTTTTCGTCAGACACTGGCTTTACTCGTCCAGCCTCTCCTTTTAACTTCGCCAGCTCTTTCCTTAATTTCAGGTTCTCCAACGTGGCCCTCTCAATTTCTAACTTGGCCCTCGCCAATTCTTCAGTGGACCACTCCAGTTTGGTCAACAAACTCTCATACCCAAGACCGCACATATCACTGGCCATATCTGATAATTATCCCTCTGGAGCTAACCCTGCCGTGACCTTTCCCCTAGTGAGGTCAGAACACTTGTGAGTGAGGTCAGGATTTCCGTCAGAACCCACTTGACTGCCAGAAATTGACTGCGAGAAATTGACTGCCAGAGATTGACTGCCGTTTGAGACCGCTGTTGATGATTGAGGCTTGGCAAGTGTCGCCATTGGAACGATCAGTGTAGGCTTGTCACTGGTTAGCAGGGTAGCAAAGGATCCTGTGAACGAGTGCTCCCGACAACTAAAACGACACGGGACCAGCATCGGCATTGGGTGATCAGTTCTTACCACGTGGGTGTCCACCACCATGTGCCCTCGGTCAGCTAGAAGTATTACCTACTGGCCATGGTCACCTGCGGGCGTTCTCCCTTCCCGCCCATGGACGCACTGAGAGTACACCGAGGCTATCTGAGTAAATTAATTGTCACACTGAGACCAGGAGTCTAGGGGATACCTAGAGAAACATTTTATCTCCTTTATTATGGGTGTATGTTGAGTTGGGTGGAGCAACTGGAGCATGGTTCACGGATAGTGGTGGACCCAGTAACATCTCAATAATAGTGACAATATTTTTGTGTGTAGTTAGTACCATTTTTCAGTTCCTGATATTATCTTGACGTGTGTAGTAATAGTTCCTAAATGATTTTGATAGTATTGTTTGTTTAATGTTTGTGTCACTAAGTGGAACCAGAGTGATACTGCGATTTAATTCCTTTAATGCATCAAATTTTTCTTTATAATTCCGATCTCAGGTATAACCTTTGATTCCCAGAGTAGTGTTTAAGTTAGGTTAGGAATTGTGCATCTGCTGGGGTGATATAATTTTGTTGAAAGTCCTTAAGGCCTGTTTCACGTGTGCAAGCAACATTTCTTAATACTTTAAATTTATTGTTGCCTGAGTTTCTAATAATTTCAATATCATGTATAACTTTTATTCCCCAGAGTAGTGTTTTAAGTTCAAGTTAAGAGGTGCGCATATTGGTGTACCATTATTTGATGGTGTTTGTAGTGTTGGAGGGAATATAAGTGTCTAAATTTTACAGTGTGTCTCATTCATTCCAGTCACAGACGCTAACCTTCCACGGGTCATGGACAAGTCATTTTGTTTAGTAGATTTAAGTGTTCTTGTGCTGGTTCGGGATCTCTCACAAAGGGGCGCTTCCACTGCAATTACCATCTAACAATCTTTAATAAACCCCAAGTGAAGTGAAAAATTAAAGTCCAGTAATTCCCACCGGTTACAAATGGTAGCTGAGCGTAGTTTTTAATGTCGTGACTGATAGTTCTGTGGTTGGGATAATGAACGCCATCATGTGTTGGGTAGTAATGGTAGGGATTGATCTCACACTGATGCTCATCCTTGTGCCCGGATTGAGTTGGTTAGGCTTGACAGTAGAGATAAAAATGAGGAGGAAGAGAGACAGCCACGAGACCTTGGTAAAGCTGAGAGAGGAGTTCGGAGACCTAAAGAGGGATTATCAAGCACGGGTAAACAGGTTCAAGTGGGAGTTTCAGGCACACATTTAACGGTTCAGGGAGGAAACAAGGGGTGAATGTCAGGCACACTTCCAGCAGTCAAGGAAGTGTCAGGTCCAAGTGGGAAAATACAGGGGTAAGTAAGTAGTTCAGAGAGGTTGATCGAGCCCTCTAGCTGAGAGACAAGACGAAGCCGACCGATTACAGTTTAGGTGTGCATGGTAATGAGAAAAGGCAGGTTGTCGAGGGTGAGTTGGAGGAGTCGTGAGTAGGGCAGATGGAATTGGAGAGATGGTTAGGTCAGAGATGTGCGTTGAGTAGTGGTTGCTGTCATGAGCGGGATTGAGTTGCTGTCATGAGTGGGATTGAGAGTACGGTTGTAATGTCCAGGGCCTCACTAATATGGACTGGTACATTGTCAGAGGATTGGTCTGCCGGCATGAGGTTCGGAGACGTGGACTGAGTATTGTTTTGACACTGGTTCCTCTTAGTTCAAGGGCCAGGCCAAAGGAGAGCATGTTTGAGTTGGACTGAGTATTGTTTCGACATTGGTTCCTCCTAGTGCAAGTGCCAGGCAAAGGAGAGCATGTTTGTTTTGGATTGTGTATTGTTTTGACACTGGTTCCTCTTAGTTCAAGGGCCAGGCAAAGGAGAGCATGTTTGTTTTGGACTGAGTATTGTTTTGACACTGGTTCCTCTTAGTTCAAGGGCCAGGCAAAGGAGAGCATGTTTGTTTTGGACTGTGTATTGTTTTGACACTGGTTCTCTTAGTTCAAGGGCCAGGCCAAAGGAGAGTATGCAGGATGTGGACTTGGTATTATTTTGACATTGGTTCTCTAGCTTAAGGGCCAGGCAAAAGGGGAGCGTGATTTTCTGGTTGGTTTTGAGTTGGGCTAGGCAAGAAATGGAGTTGCTGGCTGCGAGTTGGGATAGGGAAAGAGTTGAAGGTGGTTTCTAAGTTGTTCTCTCAGCACATGAGGACAGTGCTGTCTTTTTTTAGGGGGGTCGAGTGTTAGCGGGAGAGAGAAGGGGAGAAGAGAAGACGGGAATTCTGCGTTTAGCACGCTGAAGGGGTGAGATGCAGTTTCTTAGAACAATTTTTTAGGGGGGTCGTATGCATGTTTTTCTCAGCACATGAGGACAGTGCTGTCTTTTTTTTAGGGGTTCGATTGTAATATTCAGAAATTTCAGTGTAATTTCAAACGCCGCGCCATTGGCGATACTGAGCTTTCAAGGTCGTCGGAGGGAAGAGAGCGCTCTCTGCACATAGCGAGAGGTTGTGGAACTAGGCCTATATGATATTGAATGTAATTTGCCGAATTAATAATGATGCGATTCATGAAGTTAAGGGACTATTATTGAATTTGGAATTATTATAGATCATTTATCAGTCTGAATAATGTTACGGGTGTCCCAAGGAGTTATTAGTTAGGCGGAAAATATGTCACGTAGGCCTAAGCTAGCGCCTTGGAGAGACGCGACGCTGGCTGGTCCTCAGTCACGTGGAAGCATTCGGTCTAGCAAGACGTCCCTGCGCCTCCGTCACAGAAATAGTCACGTGGCCTAGTCACCTGTGTTGCACTATTGCAGTATAACAAGTAAGTCTCATTCGATCTCAGACAGGGTTTAGATAGGGCAGTGATAAAGTTAACAAGAGCTAACAGTGAGTTCATTTCAGGGTTTCCATCAGAACCCACTTGACTGCGAGAAATTGACTGCGAGAAATTGACTGCCAGAGATTGACTGCCGTTGATGATTGAGGCTTGGCAAGTGTCGCCATTGGAACGATCAGTGTAGGCTTGTCACTGGTTAGCGGGGTAGCAAAGGATCCTGTGAACGAGTGCTCCCGACAACTAAAACGACACGGGACCAGCATCGGCATTGGGTGATCAGTTCTTACCACGTGGGTGCCCACCACCACGTGCCCTCGGTCAGCTAGAAGTATTACCTACTGGCCATGGTCACCTGCGGGCGTTCTCCCTTCCCGCCCATGGACGCACTGAGAGTATATTGAGGCTATCTGAGTAAATTATTTGTCATAGTGAGACCAGGAGTCTAGGGGATACCTAGAGAAACATTTTATCTCCCTTATTACGGGTGTATGTTGAGTTGGGTGGAGCATGGTTCACGGATAGTGGTGGACCCAGTAACATCTCAATAATAGTGACAATATTTTTGTGTGTAGTTAGTACCATTTTTCAGTTCCTGATATTATCTTGACGTGTGTAGTAATAGTTCCTAAATGATTTTGATAGTATTGTTTGTTTAATGTTTGTGTCACTAAGTGGAACCAGAGTGATACTGCGATTTAATTCCTTTAATGCATCTAATTTTTCTTTATAATTCCGATCTCAGGTATAACCTTTGTTCCCCAGAGTAGTGTTTAAGTTAGGTTAGGAATTGTGCATCTGTTGGGGTGATATAATTTTGTTGAAAGCCCTTAAGGCCTGTTTCATGTGTGCAAGCAACATTTCTTAATACTTTAAATTTATTGTTGCCTGAGTTTCTAATAATTTCAATATCATGAATAACTTTTATTCCCCAGAGTAGTGTTTTAAGTTCAAGTTAAGAGGTGCGCATATTGGTGTACCATTATTTGATTGTGTTTGTAGTGTTGGAGGGAATATAAGTGTCTAAATTTTACAGTGTGTATCATTCATCCCAGTCACAGACGCTATCCTTCCACGGGTCACGGACAAGCCATTTTGTTTAGTAGATTTAAGTGTTCTTGTGCTGGTTCGGTATCTCTCACAACGGGGCGCTTCCACTGCAATTACCATCTAACAATCTTTAAAAAACCCCAAGTCAAGTGAAAAATTAAAGTCCAGTAATTCCGACCGGTTACATATATATATATATATATATATATATATATATATATATATATATATATATATATATATATATATATATATATATATATATATATATATATATATATATATATATATATATACATATTTCATGTAAATCCACAATGCAAACGGGGATAAGGCAGCTGGGGCAGTTGAGGAGTGAGGTTGACACTCTAAAGGGAGAAAATGAAGCCCTCAGGACGGAACTCCTTTAGGTAGGTGTCCTGCTAGGCAGGACACCTGTGAAGGAGGAGTGGTTGTCTCCAAGGGGACTAGGGTCAGGCTGAGGAAAGCTGACCATGGTGTGGAGTGTAGCAACCCTCACCAGGTGCTGCAGGAAGCTGGCTAGGAAGAGAAGAGGCAGGACGGTATGGATCAAGGAGAGGAAAGGGCAGTTGTACAAACCCTGCCCACAGGTAAGGTCGTGGTAGTTGGGGACAGCCTGGTGAGTTTTGTAGATAGGGCTTTTTGTGCGAGAGATAGGAAACATAGGACTAGGGTGTGTTTTCCTGGGGCTGGGATAGGGCATATAGCCGAGAGGTTAGACAGGGTTTTGTCAGGGGTGTGTTTTAGTGTAGGAGGAAACGACATAGGTAAGGTTAGGAGTGAGGAACTTTTCAAGAGGTATAGGGAGGCGCTGGGGAAGATTAGAGATAGGGGAGGGATCACGATAGTCTGTGGTGTCTTGCCTAGAAGAGGAGTTGGTCGTGAATGGTGTATGTATATTATGTATGCTGGATTATGTATTATGTATGTATATTATGTATGTGCTCCATTTATATTTATTCAGCCTAGCTAGCAGCGTGTGGCAATGTTATTACCATATCCCACATGCTTAATTAATGTGCCTGGCGACGTATGGAAGCTGCTAATGTATCACTTGCCATACGTCGTCTATGGTAGTTGACCAGGACCTTAGCTAGGGAGCAGTGCTATCCACCTCTGTGTACATACTCTTATCCAGTAAACCGAACCTACAAAACTATACAGGTGTTTGTGTTCTCTCCTGTATATAGAACTTATTACCCAGAACATCTAACATGGCGCAGTGCGTAGTTTTACTGGATTATTACGAGTGATTAGTGCAAGTTTGTGGAAAGCCGGCTGATGGATCCCCGCCTTGGGTCAACCCCGCGTCATCCCTCGAAGAATTTCGCAACTTTGAGCAGTGTCAGTGACAGTGATTTTCTGTGAAGTGTTTAGTGCATTGTGTGTTTCGTGCCATTCATGTGTGACCTTGTTCGAACGGATTTCCAAGGTATACGGCATGTTCTGGGCATTTGTGGGGTGTAGAGCTCAGCGCACCCTCCTCTGACCGTTTACAGAGAGCGACTGAGCTACTCCTATCTCCACCCCCCTCCCTCACAGCGCCGCCTCCACCCCCCCTCACAGCTGGGGCGAGACGCTCTGCCTGCCTGGGACACACACACATACATGTACTAACACTTGCTGACCGCGCGGCTTCATTATATATATTTTATATATATAACCTACTTATCTGTGTATTGAATTAAATTTTTTTTGTCTGAAATCTTGTTGATACGACGGGCTGACCGGTCAACACTGATTTAAGACACAGTACACAGATAAAGTAGTTATGTCTCATGCCTTACGTAGCCGTGGACCCAGCGCCTGGATGAGTCAAGCGGATGATAGTCCCCCAGAGATGGATGACCAGGCCGGCCCAGCTCCCACAACATCGCGCAGCCCTTCACCTCAACATTCAGCGTTATCTCCAGAGATAATTGCCTTAATGAAGTTTATGAGAGATGAGAGACGCGAGGATGAAGCTCACAGACGTTTGGCGGATGAGCACAGAAGGCAAGCAGAGGCAGAACGAGACCACCAACGGAGAATGGAAGACAGTGCACGGTTTGAAGCCTTGATATCTCGCCTCACTGTTAACCAAGCCCCTGGCTCTAACACTGCCTCGGTACTGAACGGTTCAGATACCTCATCCATGCTTCCTTCACGCCCCCCAGCCCCACCTAAAGCAGCAGCTCAAACACCGCCCATCTTGGAGCCTGATGTAAATTTCCAGACTTTTCGCGAATGGCGGCGGCGGTGGGCTGATTATGCTACAATGGTGGATCTCCAGAGTTTGTCACAGCCTAAACAACTCATCCAGCTGCGTATGTGCCTGTCCCTGGAAGTTCAGCGTGTCTTAGAACATACGTTGCAGGTACCCCCAACCTCTTCGCTGTCTGTAGAGGAGGTACTGGACGTTCTACAACGGCACATCAAAGGACAGCAGAATGAAGCTCTGCGCAGGAGGGAATTGTTTAGCTGCAGACAGATGGAGGGTGAGTCTTTTGACGCTTTTTATGTACGTCTTAAGAGAGCCTCGGAAGAGGTAGATATATGTTTAGGCCACCACCAGCAGTGCGAGGAGACCCAGTTGAAGCAGGTGATCCTGATGGGTGTTAAGGACGAGGAACTTGTCCAACGCCTCACCTCCCTCGACTCTTCCTCTTCTCTTCAGGATGTGTTGACGATATGTCGCTCCTATGAGGCTGCCAGGTGTGCCACCTCTGCCATCCGAGCTCCCCCTACAGCTGTACGCGCTGTTTCCCGGTACAAGAAGGACAAGAAGTCTGCTCCTACGCCTTCGCCCACCACGTCCACGCCCGGTTCATTTTGCAACAACTGTGGTAAGCAGCACGGAACACAGGTATGTCCAGCTGCTGAGTCTACCTGCGACAGTTGTGACCGTAAGGGCCACTGGTCACTCACAGTACGGTGCCCAGCCAAACGCGTCCAGTGCAATGTGTGCGGTCGTCTGGGCCACTATGACAAGTGTTGCCCTACCCACGAACCCAAGGGACAGCGTCGGCGGAAGCTTCGGCGCCCTTCTACCAGTGAGGGCCGCCCACAGTCGCCAAATCAGAGGCACGACGACCCGGGACAAAGCCCGACCCATTTTAGGAGGGTGTACTCCTCGCATCCCAGGACCAAAGCCCCCCAGTACATCAGCGTCATCGTGACCTACGGCGGTGTGTCATCCCGTCTTCAGATGTTGCCCGACACCGGCGCTGATGCTACAGTCATCGGTCCCCAGCATTTGCGATGCTTGGGGCTCTCTCCAAGCGATCTAGGACCGCCTCCCGAGGACCTCTGCGTCATGGCAGATGGTTCACAGATGGCCCCAGCCCTGGGTTCACTCTATGCACATGTCACCTTTGGCAACAGGTCGTGTCAGGCCTGGATTGACGTGCATAATGGTGTCCCGACTCCCTTGCTGTCCTACAGACATTGTCAAGAGTTGGCCATCATCTCCCAGGACTTCCCAACACCGATTCTCGAGGCAAATTACGCCAACAGGGTGCATGAAGGGAGCAGCAACTACCCTGCTGCCGCCCTACCCCTACCTCTGGCCAGTGACACCTCTCCTTCGGTAGTTGTCCCTGCTGCATCACGTCCCCACGCCTTGGCTCGCCTTCACGACAGTCACCGTGGAGCTGAGGCCACCAAACGACGTGCACGACAGACTGTGTTCCGGCCTGGCATCGACCCCGACATCTCCAATGCTGTCCAGGTGTGTAAGCCCCGCCACGTATTACAACCCAGCCAGCAGCAGGTACCCTGCATGAGTGACGACAACCCCACCCGCCCCTTTGAGTCTGTGTCGGCCGACTTTTTCTGTGTCAGGAAAGTCCTTCCTGGTTATCGTCGACCGCCTCTCTGGTTGGCCGGTTGTCATCAAGTGCGGTAATGACACGACGTCTGCCGCCACCATCAGCAAGTTCCGCCACTACTTCCGTGACGTGGGCGTTCCTGTACGCCTGCGAACCGACGGAGGGCCTCAGTTCACAAGCCGGGACTTTGCCGTGTTCCTCGACCGATGGGGAGTCCGGCATTTGTTGTCATCGCCCCATTACCCGCAGTCCAACGGCCACGCTGAGGCTGCTGTCAAATCCTTGAAGCACCTCATCCTTAAGGTGGCCCCTTCTGGGAATATTGACTGCGAGGCCTTCGACCGGGGTCTTCTTGAACTCCGCAACACACCCAACTACACCGGACGCTCCCCTGCCCAGGTTTTGTATGGACGCCCCCTTCGTTCTTGTGTCCCTGCTCACCCTCAATCCTTCTCCAAGGAGTGGCAGGCCAAGACAGAGGATTGTGATCGCCGAGCCGCCGAACGTGTTCAGGACGTCGTCGCCCGCTACAACGACCACGCCCGTTCCCTCCCCAGGTTGAGTGTCGGCACCCAAGTCCGTGTCCAGGACCCGACCTCCCTACGTTGGGACAAAGTAGGCGTAGTCATGGGTCTCGGCAGGTCACGGGACTACCAGGTGCGGTTACCCAGTGGTCGTGTGTGGTGGAGGAACCGCCGTTTTCTCCGCCCCGTAACACTGCCTTCTGCTGGCCCCGCCACCAGTGTTGAGTCCCATACCCTTCCCAGTGATGAAGTCCCTCGACGCTCAGAACGGATCCAGAAGAAGAGGTCCGCTCAAGACTTTGCTATGAGCGTATAGGGGGGAGGGAGGTGTATGTATATTATGTATGCTGGATTATGTATTATGTATGTATATTATGTATGTGCTCCATTTATATTTATTCAGCCTAGCTAGCAGCGTGTGGCAATGTTATTACCATATCCCACATGCTTAATTAATGTGCCTGGCGACGTATGGAAGCTGCTAATGTATCACTTGCCATACGTCGTCTATGGTAGTTGACCAGGACCTTAGCTAGGAGCAGTGCTATCCACCTCTGTGTACATACTCTTATCCAGTAAACCGAACCTACAAAACTATACAGGTGTTTGTGTTCTCTCCTGTATATAGAACTTATTACCCAGAACATCTAACAAATGGCTGTCCAGGGCAATTGCTATAAATTGCCGACTTGGAGAACATTGTGCAAACAATGGTTGGGCATTCATTGATAACTGGCAACGATTCTATGGCAACGACTACCTGTACAGTCGCGACGGAGTACACTTGTCTCGTGAGGGGGTAAAGACGTTGTCTGCATCCCTGGAGCGTGAATTTGTCACTCCGAAGGGGGGGTTTCGCCAGTAGAGAGAGGTCGGGGAAAGTGGGAGTCAAAAAACAAGCAGGTCCTGGGAAGTAAAATTAGTTGCTCAGGGCAAGGGGTAAAACAGGACCAGGGAAGGGTAGGTTTAAATGTATCCTGTACAAGCAGTAGGAGCGTTAGAAATAAAATAGACTTGCAGAGAGCGGTTGTATGTACCGAGAATGTAGACGTCATAGCAATCACTGAAACTTGGATGAATCTGGCGAGCAAAATTTTTTTATCAGAGTACCACATAGAAGGATACAACCTTTTTCACAAAGACAGGGAAGGTAGGAAGTGGGGAGGGGTCGCACTCTTCGTCAAGGATACATTAATATGTTGTATTAATAATTCAATAAAGGGTGAAATAGGAACCGAGTCTGTGTGGGTAGAAATCACGGAAGGAAGAGAAAAACTAATTATGGGAGTGATTTACAGGCCCCCAAGTCTTGGCAAAGAAGCAGCTCAGCCCATATGGCAGGAAATGAGTAGGGCAGCAAAATATAACAACCTATGCATTATGGGGGATTTCAACTTCAGAAATATTGACTGGGACAACATTGTAGGCGACTATGAATCTGAAGACTTCCTAGACGCAGTACAGGACAATTTTTTGAAACAACTAATTACAGAACCTACTAGAGGTGACAATATATTAGACCTAGTATTAACAAATAAAGAAAATATTATCAGAGATATCACAGTAGGGGAAGAACTAGGTAACAGTGATCACAGAGAAATTAGGTTCACCCTAAATTGGGAAACGAAAACCAATGACAATATGGTCAGAGTCCCAAACTTTTTCCAGGTATATAGGACAAAGGTCAAGGACAAAGTTGGGCCTTTAAGGTCAGGGAGGGGAGAAGTGATAAATGGCAGTGAAGAAATAAGCAAAGCATTGAATAGCTACTTCTTATCAGTTTTCACAAAATAAATTTGTGATGAAATTCCAGAGGTGGAACTGATATGTAAGGGGAAGGAAGAAGAGAAATTAAAGAATATCACTATCAGAAAAGAGGAGGTTCTTAAGAAGATAAATAAACTGAAGAAAACAAAATCCCCAGGGCCGGATGAAATTTTCCATCGAGTCTTGAAAGAGTGTAGGGAACAGATTAGCGGACCCCTCGTAAACTTATTTACAAACTCATTAGACACTGGAGTTGTGTCAGACTTGTGGAAACAGGCAAATGTAGTACCCACATTCAAAAAGGGAGACAGAGCATCAGCGTCGAATTAACGGCCGATCAGTTTGACGTCAGTAGTGGGGAAATTTCTTGAATCAATTAAAGCAGATAGCATCAGATTGCATCTAGGGAAAAGCAAATTAATCTACGACTCTCAACAAAGAGAAAATATTGTCTAACAAATCTGCTAACGTTTTTTAGGAAAGTCTTCGAGGTAGTAGATAATGACGAAAATTACGATGTTATTTACTTAGACTTTAGCAAAGGATTTGACAGAGTACCGCATCAGAGGCTTCTGAGAAAAATTAAGGCTTATGGTATCGAGGGGAAAGTTTTAAATTTGATAAAATCATGGCTCACCGATAGAACACAGAGGGTCAGCGTATATGGTGTTAAATCTGAGTGGGGCCGTGTAACCAGTGGGGTTCCCCAGGGGTCAGTACTAGGCCCACGCTTGTTCATATTCTACATAAACGATCTAGATACTGGGATCAGCAGTGACATAAGCAAGTTTGCGAATGACACCAAAATAGGGCGGCAAATTAATTCAGGGCAGGATGCAAATGCATTACAGGAGGATCTAAATAAACTGCAGGGGTGATCTGAAAAATGGCAAATGAAATTCAACACCAGCAAGTGCAGCATACTTAATATTGGAAGAACAAATACTTATAATGTATACAGCCTTAACAACATCAACATAGAGAAGTCGACTTGTGAAAGAGACCTAGGGGTACTTGTAAGCCCAGACCTACGGCCTAGAAAACAGTGTGTTAATGTTCGAAATAAGGCAAACAGAGTATTGGGTTTTATATCTAGAAGTGTAAGTAACAAGAGTGCAGAGGTCTTATTGCAACTATATCTTGCGCTAGTCAGGCCGCACCTCGATTATGCGGTTCAGTTCTGGAGCCCCTATTATAGAATGGATATAAATTCACTAGAGTCGGTGCAGCGAAGAATGACAAAAATGTTTCCGGGACTTAGAAACCTTCCATATCAGGATAGGTTAAAGAACCTTAACTTGCATTCCCTAGAAAGACGAAGAGTGCGGGGAGCTATGATAGAAGTATTTAAGTGGGTGAAAGGAATCAATAAATGGGATATAGATAAAGTTCTTATAATATCCTCGCAGGATACGACTCGGAGCAACGGATTCAAGTTGGATAAGTTTAGGTTTAGGAGGGAGATAGGAAGAAACTGGTTCACAAATAGGGTGGTGGACGAGTGGAACAAGCTTAGCAACTTTGTAGTAAGTGCGGGAACTCTGGAAAGTTTCAAAAGGAGGCTAGATAGATTCATGGATGATAGAGTTGTAGTAACTCTCGACAGGAGCTGCCATACACAGGCCAACTGGCCTAATGCAGACTCCTTATTTTCTTATGTTCTTATCAATCTTGATAAAATCACATGGGAAAAGGGAAACAACGGAACACCTTGGCTTTCGTCTTTATTGAAGACATCTTCAGAGGCAACTGAACTTGCCTCTGAAGATGTCTTGAATAAAGACGAAAGCTAAGGTGCTCCGTTGTTTCCCTTTTCCCGTGTGATTTTATCAATATATATATATATATATATATATATATATATATATATATATATATATATATATATATATATATATATATATATATATATATATATATATATGTGTGTGTGTGTGTGTGTGTGTGTGTGTGTGCACTTCAGGTTATATTCGTTTCACGAAATGTATTGTGATTTATGTGACCCATGTTTAACTAACAAGGGAGAAAGGTTTATTGTTTTGAAAGTGTAACTGTTCATTCTGAGTGACGTCGTTAATAAACATAGAACCATTATTATTAGTTCTCTATTCCCTTGTGTATGGAGTATTGTATGTCCTTCTAAGTGTCTTTGGTGTATGCAGTAATACAGTGAGACCTAAGTGATTATATAACTGTTTCATATTTTCCCTTTGTTTAAGTTGTTGTATGTTGGTCCTATTCCCCAGTTATCAGCTTTTCCCTTAGTCTCCCCCCATATCAGATTACCCGCTGGTGGGGGAGGGGGGTTACCAGAAGCAAACCCCCACTTCCTCTCAATCATAAACAAGTCTCTCTCTCTAGGTTCACTCGCCTTCCTCCCCACCCATTCCTTAGACCCACCCCCTACCCCTAACCTCCTCCATCTCACGAGTATACAGAGAGTAAAGAACAAATAAGGAAAGATTAAGAATAAGGAAAGGGAATTAGAGAGTGAAGAGGTAAGAGTAAGTAACGAAATATGAAATAAGAATAAAACGATAAAATACAACCGACTGTTATTAGACCGCACTAACCCACACGAGCGTGGAAATTGATGTAAAACGATCATTATTTTTTAAGGTGCGTCTTTGTTGTTTATTGAGATACTTGAGAGCTAATATGAGAATGTATACAGTATGTTCACTCAACACAAGGCCATGCTTGTGGCTTACACCCGGAAACCTCTTGCAATGACGTAATGTTAAAATATCGACCTTGCTTTCATGAGCGAGTGATGAAAGAATAAAAACTGGTTGTTCACCTAATTATGGCTGGAGAGCTGCATGGTGTGAGCAGCTTAAATGCGGGGTGCGTGTGTGTTGAAGGTCATATAGATGAGTGTACATATAGTCTGTTATTTAATGACAGAATAGTCTCGACAATAATGTATTTTTTAATTATTAATTTAATATTTATTATTAGTAATATATTCTGTTTATATCTATAGTACAGTATATTGATATTTATAAGAATATTTATAATAAATTACATTAACATTGATTGGAATAAAATTTCACACACAGACACACACACACACACACTCACATATATATATATATATATATATATATATATATATATATATATATATATATATATATATATATATATATATATATATATATATATATATATATATATGTATATATGTATATATATATGTATATATGTATATATGTATGTATATATGTATATATGTATATATATATATATATGTATATATGTATATATGTGCAAGTAAATCACTGTAGGTGCGCGTGATCTAGGTATATGCTGATAACCACAAGGAAAGAAGAAAACACGAAGTTCCCAAGCGCTTTCGTGTAATTCACATCTTCAGGGGTGAGTATATATGTATATATATATATATATGTATATATGTATATATATATATGTATATATGTATATATGTATATATGTATATATGTATACAGTATATATATATATATATATATATATGTGTATATATATATATATATATATATATATTTATATATATATATATATACACACATATATATTATTACGAACCACGCCATCTATTGTGTCATGATCTAACTACCCAGCACTACAGAGCAACGCCATCTAGGGACGCGACCCGAGTATGACTAGTCTTAGTCACCACTCCGGGTTTCCTTTCTTCATATCCTGGTTGTTGCGTCATCTCCTCCAACTCTTCCTCATCAGCTCCGGATCGAGGAGAGTTCAGTTCACTCTGGGAAGTGACCACACTTGGATTACATATCCTGGAAACCTACCGCACAGTGACTACCTACCATCTTCTTCAATACTCAGCCCTACTCGTCAGACACTTCAGCACCGCACTTGAGTATTGTAACCCTATATTACCTCCCACCTCCACTTGCTTCAGATTGTTGTATGTTGTATAAATATGTATGTACTGTTAAGCCAATGTTGCGTATGTTTAAGTTAAGTATGGTTAAGGGTAAATTAGAGAAAGCTGGGTATTTTGTTAAGGAATTTATTGTACTTTATTATACACAACAAAAACTCGCATCCTTTGTCTACCTTTTTAAAGTCCGATTGTCCCTGTTTGTTTAGTTTTTTATTGTTGTTGCCTGTTGGGATCTGGGTAGACTTTTAACTATATTCTAAACCAGTTTCTAACTCCCCAACTCATAACAAATGGCGAACGTGACAGGACGCGACCTTAAGTGCCATATTTCTTCCCCCCTTGTTACTCCTTGTTAATTATTCCTCCCAGTCACTTCTGTTCACAATTGCTTTACGGTGGTTTAAAGTTCCCTTCATATGTGTGTGCATATATTGGTATTAACGTATAGTAAGAGTGACAGACGTAGGATATTGGGTTCCGAGTGTCATAAGGCTTACCTGTTATTACACGTAGGCAGTCGTGTAGTAAGTCTTATCGAGTGTAGGGAAGAATCCGGATCTGTTTAATGCCATACCCTCGCTCCAGAGTAGGCTGTTCCATAGTCACTAGTTTAGGGTGAAGTGATATCTTGGGACGCCCCGCTCTACCAGGACCCCATAATTATAAAGCCTCGATTATTGTTCTTCTCATTATCTCATTTGGGGTCAATAATAAAGTAACTCAAGGGTTGTTTATCCGGATCTTTATATTAATGCCGTAATACGCCCTTCCTGTTTCAAGTATCTTTCCAAGTCTCTTATCCTTATTTAAGGATCTTATCAGAAGAACAATATTCATAAGTGTAATTTCCCTAGGTATAACTTGGGTAGTTTCCGGGACTTTCTGGTTATCCACTGCCGTGATATTTTCTAGGGTAATCCACTTATCTTATCTTTTGGTCATTAGTTAATTTATCTAGTTTTTCTTAACAATGACCACCTCAGGTTTTGATCTCCAGGATTTTATTGAAAATCCTTCCGTATCTAAATTACGTGTTAATCTCCTGAAGAAAGAATGGAAAAGAATAGCCACCTATTACAATATCCCATATTCACAGCAAATGACTTAGGAAGTGTTAAAAAATCAGGTAATTGAAATGTTGGGTCAACAAGAAGTTTTAGAAGAATCCGCTGTTGACCAATTAACGCCCATGTCCAATACACTTCAACCACTATCTACCACCCCTCCTCACTCAGAAGTTGACTCAGGTCTGGCTAGCCCTCAAGAAAAAACACAAAGAGTAGACGCCTTAGAAATAGAATGAGCCAGGTTCGAGTTCCAAATCAAAATGAAAGAACTCCAGTTGGAACTGGCCAAGTTGGAGCATGAGGAAAGAGTAAAGTTGGAACAGGCCAAGTTGGAACAGGCCAAGTTGGAACAGGCCAAGTTGGAACAGGCCAAGTTGGAGCAGGAGGTTAGACTGAAAGAACTACAGGTGAAAGAGACAGAAGTCACCTTAACATATGAGTTTAAATCAAAAGAATAGGCATTAAAAGAGAGACTACCAGCTTTTAACCCTGCTAATGCTTCTTCCCTTGTTCCCGAGTTTGATGAATCCGATATGGACGGGTCATTTAGGACTTTTGAGAAAATAGCCGGGAAGAATGAGTGGCCTAAGGACCAGTGGGTGTCGGTGTTAGTTCCTAAATTATGTGGTAAGGCTCGTAGAGTTTATAACTGTTTAGACCAGACTGATGACTATGATAACGTAAAAAAGAATATCCTCACCTCTTATGCTATCACGCCAGATAGATACAGGCAGAAGTTTCGTAAACTAACCAAAACATTTTCACACACCTTTGTTGAGTTTGCTCAAGAAAAGCTTAGGTTTTTCAAGAAGTGGTTAGAGGCTACAGAGACCTCCACATTTCAGGATTTGTTAAACTTGGTAGTCCTGGAGGAGTGGAAGAGCAAGATACCATTTCACATCTTGAAACATGTGGAGGAGCGTGGAGAGGTTAATTTAGGGCGTGCGGCTGAGGTGGCTGATGCGTACGCCTTGCTGGTGGAGTCACTGGGCAGTAGGGAACGTGGTACTTTCCAGCATGTTAGGTCCTCCTCTGATGATAACCTTGGGGACGTGAGTGGTAGGTCGAAAGGTCCCACACCTACCCCCCCCTGATGCAACCAAGTTTTATTGTTCTTACTGTAAAAAACCAGGCCATACGATCCAGTCTTGTAAACACCCAAAGTGTCGAACTTCTAAAAGTAGTTCCCTGGATCCCAAATTCAAACCAATAGCAACCACCAATGTGGAAAGGCCCCATCAGGATCTCTTCTCTTCATTCACCTATGAGGGAAAAATTTCAATCATAGAGGGGTCTTGTTCTTTCCCTATTCGTATACTACGTGATACGGGCGCAACACAATCTATCCTCCTGTTTAACGTCATTCCTGATATATCTACAGCATTTACTAATGAGAGTGTTCTAATTTCAGATCTCTCATCCCATTCTTCCTATCCCTTAGCTAAAGTGCACCTCTAATGTCCCTTGATTACTGGGGAAGTGCAAGTAGCCGTTAGGAAAGATCCAATGCTTGTGAGCGGCATTCATTTATTATTGGGTAATTTGGTAGGAGATCTAATGGTTCCCAACATAAAGACAGTCGACTCTCCCTTACCTGTCAACTCCACCACTGACCTTGAAGAAACTATTCCTCACCTTTTCCCATCTTGTGCTGTCACCCGGTCACAGAGTGTGCGAAATGGGCCCTCTTCATCTAAAACCACCTCCAAAATCTTCCTTCCCACAGAAGATCTGTACAATAAGACCATTAGTAAGGATGAGCTCATTAAAGCCCAACAATCTGATCCATCTTTGAATAAACTTCATCATGCGGCAGTTGAGGGTAAAGATTTTAACACCTTTCCTTGTTTTTATTATCAGGAAGGGGTTTTGATAAGGGCCTATAGACCCCCAGAGCTTACCCATCTAGACACGTGGTCTGAAATACATCAAGTGGTAATTCCCTCCTCAGTCAGACCAACTTTAATTGCCCTTGCCCATGATGGTATTTCAGGACATTTGGGAATCCTGAAAACATATAAAAAGCTCCTCCAACACTATTACTGGCCTGGACTTAGGAAGGATGTGTCAAAGTACCTAAAATCTTGTCATATTTGTCAAATGGTAGGAAA
>NW_024718443.1:0-34432 GCF_018991925.1 Homarus americanus
CCTGGGTGTGATGGCAGGGAACACTTCAACCCCATGACCCGGGAGATTGTGGGGTGGGCACCCTCAGGCACCATGACCCCGAGTGTAAGGGCAGGCACCTTCAGTACCAAGAATCCCAGGGGTGCAGAGCCAGGCACCCCTTCAGTGCCATGACCCGGGGTGTGAGGGCCAGGCACCCCTTGGTGGCATGAACCGGGGTGTGAGGCCGGGCACTCCTCCAGCACCATGACCCGGGGTGTAAGGGCCGGGAACCGCTTGAACCCCATGATCCGTGGTGTGAGGCCAGGCACCCCTTGATCTATGACCCGAGGTGTGAGGGCCGTGCACTGCTGCAAAGTCACCATATTTCGGGGTGTGAGGGCCAGAGTACCCTTTCAGTGCCATGAATCAGGGTGTGGCTTGGGCACCCCTTCAGCACCATGACCCGGGGTGAGGGCCACCTTCAGTGCCGTGACCCGGGGTGTGAGGAGCCAGGCACCTTCAGTGGCCTTGACTCGGGGTGTGAGGGCCGGGCACCCCTCCATCCTGCTGGCTTAGGGTGTGAGGGCCAGGAACGCGTCAACCCCATAGTCCGTGGTGTGAGGCAGGGCACACTGAGTCCGGCCCAGGAGTGAGCCGTGCACACCCTTTCAGTGCCATGACCCAGGGGTGTGAGGCCAGGCACCCTCAGTGTCATGAAACAGGGTGTGAGGGCCAGGCACCAGTGAGATGAAGCAGGGGTGTGAAGGCCGGGCACTGATGTGAACCGGGTTGTGAGGCCAGTACCCTTCAGGCATGAATAGGGGTGTGGTCAGGCACCCCTTTCAGTGTTTATTGAGGCGTCAGGGCCAGGCAACCCTTTGGGTCCATGACGGGGTGTGAGGCCAGTGGTGTGGGGCCGGCACCCTTTGGGTCCATGGCCCGGGTGTGAGGGCCGTGCACCCTTTCAGTGCCATGACCCGGGGTGTGAGGCAGGGCACCCTTTCAGTGTCATGGCAGGGGTGTGAGGGACACCCTTTCAGTGAGATGAAACGGTGTGGCCAGGCACCCCTGATGTGAACCGGTTGTGAGGCCGTGTTCAGTACCATGAATAGGGGGTGTGGGGTCAGCTTGCCTTCAGTCTGTTTGACCCGGGGCGTCAGGGCCGGGCAACCCTTAGGTCCATGACCAGGGGTGTGAGGCGCACCTTTAGGTCCATGACCCGGGGTGTGAGGCCGTGAGCCTTCAGTGACATGACCCGGGGTGTGAGGGCTGGCACCCTTTAGTGACATGACCCAGGGTGTGAGGGCCGGGCACCAATATCTGAGCAGGGTGTGAGGGCCACCATTTCAGTGCCATGAATGTGAACAGGCCGAACTGTGAGTGCCTGAACCCTTCACTGACACGGGTTGTGAGGGCCGGGCACATTTTCAGTGCCATGACCGGGGTATAAGGGCCGGCACGCCTTCAGAGCTATGAGGCGGGGTGTGAGGGCCGGGCATTTTCAGTGATATGACCCTGGGTGTGAGGATGGGCACCCTTTCAATGATATGACCGGGGGTGAGGCTGGGCACTCGTTTGGCTCTATGACCACAGGTGTGAGGACCGGGCATACCTTCAGTGCCATGACCCGGGGTGTTGAGGGCCGGTCCTCCTTCAGTGCCATGACCCGGAGGGTGAGGGCCAGTCCTCTTCAGTGGCGACCCGGGGTGAGGGCCGGGCACTCGTTTAGCTCTATGACCAGGGGTGGCGGGCATTCCTTCAGTGCCATGGCCAGGGGTGTGACGGCGGCACCGCTTGTGCCATGACCCGGGGTGTGAGGGCCAGCACCCCTTCAGTGACATGACCCAGGGCGTCAGGGCCGGACACCCCTTCAGTGCCATGGGCCGGGCGTGAGTGTCAGGCACCCTTCCACCATTACCCAGAGTGAGGGCGGGTTTGATTCAGAAGAATCGGGGTGTGAGGGTCAGGAACCCCATCAGCACCATGACCGTGTGATGGCCGGAACCGCTTCAACCCCATGATCCGGGGTGTGAGGCCAGGCACCAAGCACCATGACCTGAGGGCCAGGCAGCACTTTTTGGCGAAGGGGTGTGTAAAGTCAGGGAACCCCTTCAGCACGCGACCAGGGGTGGAGGCCAGAGGCACCCCTTCTGTATGCATATTTCGGGGAGGCCAGGCACCCCTCCAGCACCATGACCCGGGTGAGCGGGCACCTTGCCATGTGACACATGAGCCGGGTGTGGGGGCAGGGCACCCATACAGTGTTATGAACCGGGGTGTGAGGGCACCTCTTCACATGACCCGTAAGGGCCAGCACCACATGACCAGGAGGGCGGGGCACCCCTTCAGTACCATGACCCTGGGTGTGAGGGCCAGGCACCCTTCAGTGAAATCACCGGGGGTGTGAGGCTGGGCACCCTTCATTGACATAACCCGGGATGAGGCCGGGCACCCTCAGCACCAGCACTGGATGAGGCCGGGCACCCTTTCAGTAATGACCGGGTGTGGGGCCGGGAACCTTCACAGTGTCATGACCCGGGGTGTGAGGCCAGGCACCCTTAAACCATGACCCGGGTGTGAGGGCCGGGAACCCTTCAGTGCCATGACCCGGGGTGGGCCGTGCACCCCAGGCACCATGACCCGAGGTGTGGGTCGGCACCCCTTCAGTGCCAGGAGTCGGGGTGGAAAGCCGGGAACCCCTTCAGCACCATGACCCGGGGAGGGCCAGGCACCCCCAGTGCCATGACCCAGGGTGTGAGGGCCGGGCACCCCTTCAGTGACATGAACTGGGGCCAGCACCCCTCGCACCATGACCCGTGGGTGCCGGGGCTTAACCCCATGATCCTGGTGTGAGGGCCGGGCACCTTTGGTCTCACACCGTGTGAGGCCGTGCACCTTTGTGCCATGACCCGGGGGTGTGAGGGCGGGGACTTTCAGTGCCATGAATCGGGGGTAGCCGGGCACCTTCAGCACCACCAGGGTGAGGGCCAGGCACCCCTTCAGTGCCGTGACCAGGTGTGGAGGCAGGCACCCCTTCAGTGACATGACCCGTGAGGCGGGCACCCTTTCAGTGTCATGAAACGGGGTGTGAGGCCGTGCACCAGGCACCATGACCCGAGGTGTGTGTAGGTCGGGCACCTTCAGTGCCAGGAATCGGGTGTGAAAGCAAACCCTCAGCACCATGACCCGGGTAGGGAGGCACACCCTTCAGTGCCATGACCCAGGGTGTGAGGCCGGGCACCTTCAGTTACATGCACCGGTTGCTGGCACCCCTCCAGCACCATGACCAGGGTGTAGGGGCTTGGAACCGCTTCAACCCCATGATCCGTGGGAGGGTTGGGCACCCTTTTTAGGTCCATGACCCGGGGTGTGAGGGCCGTGCACCTTTAAAGTGACCCGTGTGAGGCCGGACCCTTCAGTGCCATGAATCGGGGTGTGCCGGGCACCCCTTCAGCACCATGACCCGGGTGTGAGGCCAGAGCACCCCTTCAGTGCCGTGACCCGGTGTGAGGCCAGGGCACCCCTTCAGTGACATGACCCGGGGTGTGAGGGCCGGGCACCCTTTCAGTGTCATGAAACGGGGTGTGAGGCAGGCACTTACAGTGCGATGAAACGGGGTGTGAAGGGCACCTACAGCCGGCACCTTTCAGTAACATGACCCGGCGAGTGAGGGCAGGGAACCACTTCAGTGCCGACCGGGTGTGAGGGCGGCACCTAGCACCATGACCCGGGGTGTGAGGGCAGGGAACCACTTCAGTGCCATGACCCGGTGTGAGGGCTGGCACCTTCACATCCCGGTTTGAGGGCCGGACACCCTTTCCAGTGACATGACCCGGGGTGTGAGGTTCGGGCACACCTCCAGCACCATGACCGGGTGTGAGGTTCGGCACACCTTCAGTGCCATGACCCGCGTGTGAGGCCGCACCCCTTCAGCACCATGATCCAGGGTGTTAGGGCCGGGCTCGATTTCAGTGCCAAGAACTGCGTGTGAGGGCCAGGCACCCCATAAGCACCATGACCCGGGGTGTGAGGGCGGGCACCCCTTCAGTACCATGACCCTGGGTGTGAGGGCCAGGCACCCTTCAGTGAAATCACCGGGGTGTGAGAGCTGGCACACCTTCATTGACATAACCTGGGATGAGGGCGGGCACCCTTTCAGTGACATGACCCGGGTGTGAGGGCCGGGCACCCCTCCAGCACCATGACCCGATGAGGGCCGGGCACCCTTTCAGTAACATGACCCGGGTGTGAGGGCCGGGCACCCCTCCAGCACCATGACCCGGGTGTGAGGGCAGGAACCACTTCAGTGCCATGACCCGGTGTGAGGGCCAGGCACCTTCAATGACATGACCCGGGGTTTGAGGGCCGACACCCTTTCAGTGACATGACCCGTGAGGTTCGCACACCTCCAGCACCATGACCCGGGGTGAGGTTCGACACACCTTCAGTGCCATGACCGGTGTGTGAGGCCGGCACCTTCAGCACCATGATCCAGGGTGTTAGGCCGGCTCGATTTCAGTGCCAAGAACCGGTGTGGAGGGCCAGGCACCCCAAGCACCATGACCCGGGGTGTGAGGGCGGGCACCCTTCAGTACCATGACCCTGGGTGTGAGGGCCAGGCACCCTTCAGTGAAATCACCGGGGTGTGGAGAGCTGGGCACCCCTTCATTGACATAACCCGGATGAGGGCCGGCACCCTTTCAGTGACATGACCCGGGGTGTGAGGCCGGGAACCTCCAGTACCATGACCCGATGAGGCCGGGCACCCTTTCAGTAACATGACCCGGGTGTGAGGGCTGAACCCCTTCAGTGTCATGACCCGGGTGTGAGGGCCGGGCACCCTCAAGCACCATGACCCGGGTGTGAGGGCCGGGAACCCCTTCAGTGCCATGACCCGGGTGTGATGCCGGCACCCTCAGGCACCATGACCCGAGGTGTAGGGTCGGCACCCTTCAGTGCCAGGAATCGGGTGAGCCGGGAACCCCTTCAGCACCATGACCTGGGTGAGGGCCAGGCACCTTCAGTGCCATGACCCGGGTGTGGAGGGCCGGGCACCCTTCAGTGACATGAGCCGGGGTGTGAGGCGGGGCACCCTCCAGCACCATGACCCGGGGTGGCTGGGAACGCTTCAACCCCATGATCCGTGTGGAGGGCCGGCACCCTTAGGTCCATGACCCGGGTGTGAGGGCCGTGCACTTTTAGTGCTATGACCCGGGGTGTGAGGGCCGGGGACCCTTTCAGTGCCATGAATCGGGTTGGGAAAAGCCGGGCACCCTTCAGCACCATGACCCGGGGTGAGGGCCAGGCACCCCTTCAGTGCCGTGACCGTGTGAGGGCCGGGCACCCCTTCAGTGACATGACCGGGGTGTGAGGGCCGGCACCCTTTCAGTGTCATGAAACGTGGTGTGAGGGCCGGGCACCCTTTCAGTGTGATGAAACGGGTGTGAAGGCCGGGCACCCTTACAGTGCTGTGAACCGGGTTGTGAGGGCTGGGCACCTTCAGTGCCATGAATAGGGTGTGAGGGCCGGGCACCTTCAGTGACATGACCCGGGGCGTCAGGCTGGGCAACCAGGTCCATGACCCGGGTGGAGGACCATGCACCCTTTTAGGTCCATGACCCGGGGTGTGAGGGCCGTGGAACCCTTCAGTGACATGACCCGGTAGCGAGGGCTGGGCACCCCTTTAGTGACATGACCCAGGGTGTGAGGGCTGCACCCTCTCCAGCACCATGACCCGAGGTGAGGGCCGGGCACCCCTTCAGTGTCATGAACCGGGGTGTGAGGGCCGGGCACCCTTTCAGTGCCATGAATCGCTGGGTAGCGGGCACCCGAAGTGTGAAGAGGGCCGGGCACTTCTTCAGTGACATGACCCTGGGCGTCAGGGCCGGGCAACCCTTCAGTGCCATGAGCCGGGATGTGAGGCCGGGCACCCCTTTAGTGCCATGAAACGGGGTGTGAGGCCGCACCCCTTCACTGACACGAGGTGAGGGCCGGGCACCTTTTCAGTGCCATGACCCGGGTATGAGGGCCGGGCACGCCTTCGAGCTATGACCCGGGTGTGAGGGCCGGGCATTTTTTCAGTGATATGACCCTGGGTGTGAGGGACGGGCCCCTTCAATGATATGACCTGGGGTGAGTGCCGGGCACTCGTTTAGCTCTATGACCACGGGTGTGAGGGCTGGGCATACCTTCAGTGCCATGACCCCGGGTGTGAGGCCGATCACCTCCTTCAGTGCCATGACCCGGGTGAGGGCTGGTCCCTCCTTCAGTGCGTGAGGGCCAGCACTCGTTAGCTCTATGACGAGGGGTGTGAGGGCCGGGCATACCTTCAGTGCTGGCCAGGTGTGACGCCGGGCACCGCTTCAGTGCCATGACCGGTGTGAGGGCCGGGCACCCCTTCAGTGACATGACCCAGGGCGTCAGGCCGGACACCCCTTCAGTGCCATGATCCGGGTGAGTGCCAGGCACCCTTCAGCACCATTACCCAGAGTGTTAGGGCCGGGCTCGATTTCAGTGCCAAGAATCGGGTGAGGGCCGGGCACCCCATCAGCACCATGACCCCGGGTGTGATGGCCGGGAACCGCTTCAACCCATGACCCAGGGTGTGTGAGGGCCGGGCACCCTTCAGGCACCATGACCCGAGGTGGAGGGCCGGGCACCCCTTCAGTGCCATAAAATCGGGGTGTGAAAGCCGGGAACCCCTTCAGCACCATGACCCGGGTGTGAGGGCCAGGCACCCTTCAGTGCCATGACCTGGGGTGTGAGTGCCAGGCACCCATACAGTGCTTTGAAAGGGTGTGGGTCCGCACCCCTTCACTTGACCCCGGTGTCAGGCCGCACCCTCCAGCACCATGACCCGGGTGAGCCGGCACCCCATAAGTGGCATGAGCCGGGTGGGGCAGGGCACCCCTGGTATTATGAACCGGGGTGTGAGGGCCGGGCACCTTCACATGACCCGGGTGAGGCCTGACACCCCATTAGCACCATGACCCGGGGTGTGAAGGCCGGGCACCCCTTCACATGACCCGGGGTGTGAGGGTCGGGCACCGCTTCAGTGCCATGAATCGGGGTGTGTGGGCCGGGCACCCCTTCACTGACATGACCCGGGGTTTGAGGGCCGGACACCCTTTCAGTGACATGACCCGGGGTGTGAGGTTCGGGCACACCTCCAGCACCATGACCCGGGGTGTGAGGTTCGGGCACACCTTCAGTGCCATGACCCGGGGTGTGAGGGCCGGGCACCCTTTCAGCACCATGATCCAGGGTGTTAGGGCCGGGCTCGATTTCAGTGCCAAGAACCGGGTTGTGAGGGCCGGGCACCCCATCAGCACCATAACCCGGGGTGTGAGGTTCGGGCACACCTTCAATGACATGACCCGAGGTGTGAGGTTCGGGCACACCTCCAGCACCATGACCCGGGCTGTGAGGTTCGGGCACACCTTCAATGACATGACCCGGGGTGTGAGGGCCGGGCACCCCTTTAGTGACATGACCCGGGGTGTGAGCGCCGGGCACCCCTCAGACACCATGACCCGGGTTTTGAGGGTCGGGGACCTTTTCAGTGCCATGAATCAGGGTGTGAAAGCCGAGCATCCCTTCAGCACCATGATCCGGGGTGTGAGGGCCAGGCACCCCTGCAGTGACATGACCCTGGGTGTGAGGGACGGGCACCCCTCCACCACTATGACCCGGGGAGTGAGGGCCGGGAACCGTTTCAACCCCATGACCCATGGTGTGAGGGCTGGGCACCCCTTTAGGTCCATGACCTGGGGTGTGAGGGCCGTGCACCCCTTCAGTGCCATGACCCGGGGTGTGAGGGCCGGGCACCCTCTCAGTGTCATGAACCGGGGTGTGAGGGCCCGGCACCCTTTCAGTGCCATGAAACGGTGTGTGAGGTCCGGGCACCCCTACAGTGCTGTGAACTGGTGTGTGGGCCGGGCACCCCTTCACATGACCCGGAGTGTGAGGGTCCGGCACCACTTCAGTGAAATGAATCGGGGTGTGAGGGCCGGGCACCCCTTCAGCACCATTACCCAGAGTGTTATGGCCGGGCTCGATTTCAGTGCCAAGAATCGGGGTGTGAGGGCCGGGAACCCCATCAGCACCATGACCCGGGGTGTGATGGCCGGGAACCGCTTCAACCCCATGACCCGGGGTGTGAGGGCCGGGCACCACCAGGCACCATGACCCGAGGGTGTGGCCGGCACCCTTCAGTGCCAGGAATCGGGTGGAGGCCGGGGAACCCTTCAGCACCATGACCCGGGTGTGAGGGCCAGGCACCCTTCCAGTGCCATGACTCGGGGTGATTGCCGGCACCCTCAGTACATGAACCGGTGTGAGGGCCGGGCACCCTCCAGCACCATGACCGGGTTGTAAGGGCCGAACCGCTTCAACCCCATGATCCGTGGTGTGAGGGCTGACACCCCTTTAGGTCCATGACCCGGGGTGTGAGGGCCGTGCACCCTTTGGGTGCCATGACCTGGAGGCCGGAGACCAGTGCCATGAATCGGGTGAAAGCCGACACCCCTTCAGCACCATGAGCCCGGGTGTGAGGCCAGGCACCCCTTCAGTGCCGTGACCTGGTGAGGGCCGGGCACCCTTCAGTGACATGACCCGGGGTGTGAGGGTCGGGCATTCTCCAGCACCATGACCCGGGGTGTGAGGGCCGGAACCGCGTCAACCCCATGATCCGTGGTGAGGCCGGGCACCCTTAGGTCCATGACCCGGGGTGTGAGGGCTGTTCACCCTTTCAGAGCCATGACCCGGGGTGTGAGGGCCGGCACCCTTTCGTGTCATGAACGGGTGTGAGGGCCGGCACCCTTTCAGTGCGATAAACGGGTGTGAAGGCCGCGCACCTACAGTGCTGTAACCGGGGTGTAGGCCGTGCACCCTTCAGTGCCATGAATAGGGGTGTGAGGGCCGGGCACCCTTCAGTGACATGACCCGGGCGTCAGGGCCGGGCAACCCTTTAGGTCCATGACCCTGGTGTGAGGGCATGCACCCTTTAGGTCCATGACCCGGGGTGTGAGGCCGTGAACCTTCAGTGACATGACCCAGGGTGTGAGGGCCGGCACCCTCCAGCACCATGACCCGGAGTGTGAGGTGCCGGCACCCTTCAGTGCCATGACCCGGGTGTGAGGCCGGGCACCCCTTCAGTGACATGAACCGGGGTGTGAGGGCTGGCACCCCTCCAGCACCATGACCCGGGGTGTAAGGGGCCGGGAACCGCTCAACCGGGGCACTCCCCTTCAGCACCATTACCCCAGAGTGTTATGGCCGGGCCTGGACCAGTGCCAAGAATCGGGGTGTGAGGCCGGGAACCCCATCAGCACCACATGATCCGGGGTGTGATAGCTGAACCCCTTCAGCACTATGACCCGGGGGTGTGAGGGCCAGGCACCCTTCAGTGCTATGACCCGGGGTGTGGGAGGTGTGGCCGGGCACCCCTTCAGTGACATGAACTGGGGTGTGAGGGTCGGGCACTCCCTCCAGCACCATGACCCGGGTGGCGGCCGGGAACCGCTTCAACCCCATGATCCGTGTGAGGCCGACACCCCTTAGGTCCATGCATCTGGGTGTGAGGGCTGCGCACCTTAAGTGCTATGACTCCGGGGTGAGGCTGGGGACCCTTTCAGGAGCCATGAATCGGGGGTGGTGCTGGCACCCCTTCAGCACCATGACCTGGGGGTGTGAGGGGCCAGGCACCACTTGTTGTGATCTGGGGTGTGAGGGCTGGGCACCCTTCAGTGACATGACCCGGGGTGAGGCCGGGCATTCTCCAGCACTCATGACCCGGGTGTGAGGCCGGGAAACCGCACAACCCCATGATCCGGAGGTGTGAGGGCTGGCACCCTTTGGGTCCATGACCCGGGTGTGAGGGCCGTTCACCCTTTCAGTGCCATGACCCGGGGTGTGAGGGCCGGGCACCCTTCAGTGCTGCGAAACGGGTGTGAGGCCGGGCACTTTTCAGTGTGATGAAACGGGGTGTGAAGGTCACACCCCTACAGTGCTGTGAACTGGGGTGTGAGGGCTGTGCACCCCTTCAGTGCCATGAATAGGTGTGAGGCCTGGCACCCTTTAGTGACATGACCTGGGGCGTCAGGGCCGGGCAACCCTTAGGTCCCTGACCCTTGGTGTGAGGGGCCATGCGACCCTTTAGGTCCATGACCCAGGGTGTGAGGGCTGTGAACCTTCAGTGACATGACCCGGGGTGTGAGGACCGGGCACCCCTTCACAGTGACATGACCCAGGGTGTGGGGAGGGCCGGGCACCCCTACAGTGCTATGAACCGGGGTGTGAGGGCCGGTCACGCCTTCAGTGCTATGAATAGGGGTGTGAGGGCTGGGCACCCCTTCAGTGACATGAACCTGGGCGTCAGGGCCGGGCAAATCTTCAGTGCCACTTTAGTGCCATGAACGGGGTTTGAGGGCCGGGCAATCCCACAGAGCTATGAACCAGAGTGTGGGCCGGGCACCCCTTCACATGAAACGGGGTGTGAGGCCGGGCACCTTTTCAGTGCCAAGGACTCAAAAGGAGGGCTGGGCACGCCTTCAGATCTATGACCCGGGGTGTGAGGGGCCGGGCATTTTTTCAGTGATATGACCCTGGGTGTGAGGACGGCACCCCTTCAATGAGATATGACCCGGGGGCTGAGGGTCGGGCACTCTTAGCTCTGACCACGGGTGTGAGGGCTGGGCATACTTATGCTATGACCTGGGGTGTGAGGCCACACCCTTCAGTGCCATGAGCCGGGGGTGTGAGGGCTGAGTCCCTCCCTTCAGTGCCAAGGACCCGGGAGGTGAGGGCCGGGCACTGTTTAGCCTCTATGACCAGGGGTGAGGGCCGGGCATACCTTCAGTGCTATGAGACCCGGGGGTGTGAGGGCCGGCACCCTTCAGTGACATGACCCAGGAGGTCAGGGGCTGGACACCCCTTCAGGTGCTAAGGAGCGGGTGTGAGTGCCAGGCACCCCCTTCAGCACCATTACCCAGAGTGTTAGGGCTGGGCCTGGATTTCAGTGCCAAGAATCGGGGTGTGGAGGGCTGGCACTTATCAGCACTATGACCCGGGGTGTGATGACCGGGAACCGCTTTCAATCCCATGACCTGGGGTGAGGGGCTGGCACCCCTTGTGCACTATGACCCGAGGTGTGAGGGCTGGGCACCCTTCAGTGCCATGAATCGGCTAGGAAAGCTGAACCTCAGCACTATGACCGGGGTGTGTGAGGGCCAGGCACCTTCAGTGCTATGGACCCGGGGTGTGGAAGTGCCAGGCACCCATACAGTGCTTGAAATGGGTGTGTGGTCCGCCCTTCACTTGACCCGGGGGTGTCAGGCCGGGAACCTTCAGCACCATGACCTGGGGTGTGAGGTTCTGGGCACACCTTCAATGACATGACCCGGGGTGGAGGTCTGGGCACACCTCCAGCACTATGGACCCGGGGGTGTGAGGGCCAGGCACCCCTTTTAGGTCCATGACCCGGGGTGTGACGGCCACCACCCTTTCTGTTATGACCCGAGGTGTGAGGGCCGGGCACCTCATCAGCACCATAACCCGGGTGTGAGGTTCGGGCACACCTTCAATGACATGACCCGGGTGTGAGGTTCGGGCACACCTCCAGCACCATGACCCGGGGTGTGAGGCCGGGCACCCCTCAGACACTATGACCCCGGGGTTTTGAGGGTCGGGGACCTTTTTCAGTGCCATGAATCGGGGTGTGAAGCGAGCATCCCTTCAGCACCATGACCTGGGTGAGGGCAGGCACCCTGCAGTGCCATGACCCTGCGAGGGACAGGCACCCCTCCACCACCATGACCCGGGGTGTGAGGGCTGGCAAACTGTTTCAACCCCATGACCCGTGGTGAGGGTTGGGCACCCCTTAGGTCCATGACCTAGGGGTGTGAGGCCTGCACCCCTTCAGTGCCATGACCCGGGGTGTGAGGGCCGGGCACCCTTCAGTGTCATGAACCGGGGTGTGAGGGCCGGGCACCCCTTCAGTGCTATGACCTGGGGTGTGGATGCCAGGCACCCATACAGTGCTTTTGAAAAAAGGGGTGTGGTCCGGCACTTCACTTGGGACCCAGGGTGTTAGGCTGGGCACCCTTCCAGCACCATGACCCGGGGTGGGGAGCTGGCACCTATAAGTGACATGAGCGGGGTGTGGGGGCAGGGCACTTACAGTATTATGAACTGGGGTGTGAGGGCTGACATCTCTTCACATGACCTAAATGCAGCCAGGCACTCCCCATTAGCACTATAACCCGGGTGTGTGAGGGCGGGGCACCCCTTCAGTACTATGACCCGTGTGAGGCCAGCACCCTTCAGTGAAATCACCGGGGTGTGAGAGCTGGGCAGCACCCTTCATTGACATAACCTGATGATGGCCGGGCACCTTTCAGTGACATGACCTGGGTGTGAGGGGCCGGGCACCTCCAGCACTATGACCTGGGATGAGGGCTGGCACCCTTTCAGTAACATGACCCTGGGTGTGAGGGCTGGCACCTCCAGCACCATGACTTGGTGAGGGGCTGGGAACCCCCTTCAGTGTCACACCTGGTGAGCCGGGGTGTGAGCAGGCACCCCAGCACCATTGACGAGAGTGTTAGGGCCGGGCTCGATTTCAGTGCCAGAATCGGGGTGTGGGGCCGGGCACCCCATCAGCACCATGACCCGGGTGGAGGGCCAGGCACCTTCAGTGCCACAGGACCCGGGGTGAGGGCTGGCACCCTTCAGTGACACATGAACCGGGGTGAGGGCCGGCACCTCCAGCACCATGACCCGGGTAAGTGGGGCCGGATTCAACCCCATGATCCGTGGTGTGAGGGCTGGGCACACCCTAGGTCCATGACCCGGGTGGAGGGCCGTGCACCCTTATGCTCACGACCCGGGGTGTGAGGGCTGGGGACCCTTTCAGTGCCATGAATCGGGGTGAAGCTGGGCACCCTTCAGCACACATGACCTGAGTGTGAGGGCCAGGCACCCCTTCAGTGCCGTGACCCAGGGTGTGAGGGCTGGCACCCCTTCAGTGCCATGACCCGGGGTGTGAGGGCTGGCACCTTTCAGCACCATGACCTGGGTGTGAGGCCGGGCACCCCTCCAGCACCATGACCCGGGGTGTGGAGGCCGGTCCAGGGTCAACCCCATGATCCGTGGTGTGAGGGCCGGCACCCCTTCAGGTCCATGACCTGGGTGAGGGCTGTGCACCCTTTCAGTGACATGACCTGTGTGAGGCTGCACCTTCAGTGCTATGAAACGGGGGAGGGCCGGGCACCCTTTCAGTGCGTTGAAACGGGGTGAAGGCCGGGCACCCCACAGTGCTGTGAACCGGGTGAGGGCCGAGCACCCTTCAGCACCATGACCTGGTGTGAGGGCGGGCACCCCTTAGTGACATGAACCAGGGTGTGAGGCCGGGCACCTTCAGTAAAATGACCCTGGGTGGAGGGCCGGGCACCCTTCACTGCCATGACCGGGTGTGAGGGCCGGGCACCCCTTCAGTGCCATGAATCTCGGTGGTAGGCTGGGCACCCTTCAGCACCATGACTGGGTGTGAGGGCCGGGCACCCCTTCAGTGCCATGAATAGCGGTGTGAGGGCTGGCACCTTCAGTGACATGACCCGAGGTGTGAGGGCCGGCACCCCCAGTGCCATAGCCGTGGGTGGGAGGGCCGGGCACCCTTCAGTGCATGAACCGGGGAGTGAGGGCCGGGCCCTCTTCAGTGCCATGACCCGGGGTGGAGGGCCGGGCACCCCTTCAGTGCTAGGCGAAACGGGGTGTGAGTGCAGGGCACCCCTACAGTGTTATGAACCGGGGTGTGAGGGCCGTGCACCCGTTCACATGACCTGTGTAATGCTGGCACACCTTCAGTGCCCTGACCCGGGGTGTGAGGGCTGGGTACCCTTTAGTGCCACATGAAACAGGGTGTGAGGGCCAGGCACCCATACAGTGCTGCGAACTGGGGTGAGAGCCGGGCACCTTCACATAACGCGGGGTGGAGGCTGGCACCCCTTCAGCACTATGAAACGGGGTGTGTGAGCGGCACGGATACCGTGGTTTGAAACCAGGGTGTGAGGGCCGGCACCCCTCTACATGACCCGGGTGTCAGGGCCGGGCACCCCTTCACATGACCCGGGATGTAGGGCCGGGCACCCTTAAGTTCCTTGACCTGTGAGGGCGGGCACCTCCAGCACCATGGCCCGGGATGTGAGGGCTGACACCAATTCAGTGAAATGACTCGGGTGTGACGGCCGGGCCCCTTCAGTAATGATGACCTGGGTGTGAGGGCTGGGACTCTTCAGTGACATGACCCGGGGTGTGAGGGCCGGGCACCCTTCAGTGACATGTCCTGGGTGTGAAGGCTGGCACTTTTCAGTGCCATGAAACAGGGTGTGAGGGCCTGGCCTGATTTCAGTGCCATGAATCGGGGTGTGAGGCCGGGCACCCCTTCAGCACCATGTCCCGGGGTGTTGGGGCTTGGCCTGATTTCAGTGCCATGAATCGGGGTGTGTGGGCCTGGCTCGATTTCAGTCATGAATCGGGGTGTGAGGCTGGTACCCATCAGCACCATGACCTGGGTGTGAAGGCCGGCCCTCCAGCACCATGTCCCGGGTGTGAGGGCCGGACACCCATTCAGTGACATGACCTGGTGTGACAGCCGGGCATCCCTTCAGTGACATGACCCCTGTGGAGGGCTGGCACCCTCCAGCACCATGCCCCGGGGTGAGGGCCGGGCACCCCTTCAGTGCCATGAACCTGGGTGAGGGCTCACCTTCAGTGTCTTGACCGGGTGTCAGGGTCGGGCACCCTGGACATGAAACGGTGAATGCCCGGCACCCCTACAGTGTTAGAACCGGGTTAGGAGGCTGGGCACCCTTCACACGACCCGGGGTGTGACGGCCGGGCACTTCCAGCACCATGACCCGGATTTGAGGGCCGGGCACCCTTCAGTGCCATGAACTGTGGGAGGGCTGGGCACATCTTCAGTGCCATGAACCGGGTGTGAGGGCCGGGCACCCCTTTCAGTGCCAAGGAAAGGGGTGTGAAGGCCGGGCACCCCAGAGGCTTTGAACCGGGGGTGTGAGGGCCGGGCACCCCTTTCACATGACCCGGGGTGAGGGCGGGCACCCTTCAGCACCATGACTCGGGGTGTGAGGGCCGGGCACCCCATCAGTGCCATGAACGGGGTGTGATGGCTGGGCACCCCTTCAGTGACATGACCTGGGAGGAGGGCCGGGCACCCTTTAGTGACATGAACCTGGGAGTGAGGGCCGGGTACCCCTCCAGCACCATGACCCGGAGGGGAGGGCCGGGCACCCTTTCAGTGCCCTGGAAACGGGTGTGAGGCCGGGCACCCCTACAGTGCTGTGACCCAGGGTGTGAGGGCTGGCACCCTTCACATGACCCGGGGTGTGGAGGGCCGGGCACCCTCCAGCATCATGACCCCGGAGTGTGAGGCCGGGCACCCCTACAGTGCTGTGAACTGGGTGTGAGGGCCGGGCACCCCTTCAGTGCCATGAAGGGGTAGAGGCCGGGCACCTTTAGGTCCATGACCCGGGGTGTGAGGGCTGTGTACCCTATTGACATGACCAGGGTGTGAGGGCCGGGCACCCCATCAGTGCCATGAACCGGGGTGTGATGGCCGGGCACCTTCAGTGACATGACCTGGGAGGAGGGCTGGCACCCTTTAGTGACATGAACCTGGGAGTGAGGGCCGGGCACCCTCCAGCACCATGACCCGGAGTGTGAGGGCTGGCACCTTTCAGTGTCCTGGAAACGGGGTGTGAAGGCTGGCACCCCTATAGTGCTGTGAACCAGGGTGGAGGGCTGGCACCCCTTCACATGACCCGGGGTGAGGCGGGCACCCTCCAGCATCATGACCTGGAGTGTGAGGGCCGGGCACCCCTCACAGTGCTGTGAACCGGGGTGTGAGGGCTGGGCACCCCTTCAGTGCTCGAAGCGGGTGTGAGGGCTGGGCACCCTTAGGTCCATGACCCGGGGTGTGAGGCTGTACTTAATGACATGACCAGGGTGTGAGGGCCGGCACCCTTTAGTGACATGTCCGGGTGTGAGGGCCGGGATCCTCCAGCACCATGACCCGGAGGAGGGCCGGGCACCCCTTCAGTGCCATGAACAGGGGTGAGGGCCGACACCCCTTCAGTGCCATGAACCGGGGTGTGAGGGCCGGGCACCTTCAGTGCCGGAACGGGGTGTGGAAGGCCGGGCACCCCTATAGTGCTGTGAACCGCGGTGTGAGGGCCGGGCATCCCTTCAGTGACATGACCCGGGTGTGAGGCCGGGCACCTCCAGCACCATGCCCGGGGTGTGGGGCCGGGCACCCCTTCAGTGCCATGAACTGGGAGGAGGGCCGGGCTTCCTTCAGTGCCACGACCCGGGGTGTGAGGCCCGGGCACCCCTTCAGTGCCATGAAACGGGTGTGAGTGCAGGGCACCCCTACAGTGTTATGAACCGGGGTGTGAGGCCGTGCACCCGTCACATGACCGGGTAATGGCCGGGCACTCTTCAGTGCCCTGACCCGGGTGTGAGGGCTGGGTACCCTTTTAGTGCCATGAAACAGGGTGAGGGCTGGCACCCATACAGTGCTGCGAACCGGGGTGTGAGAGCCGGGCACCCTTCACATAACGCGGGGTGTGAGGCCGGGCACCCCTTCAGCACCATGAAACGGGGTGTGAGTGCCGGGCACGCATAGTGGTTTGAACCAGGGTGTGAGGGCCGGCACCCCTTCACATGACCTGGTGTCAGGGCTGGCACCTTCATATGACCCGGGATGTAGGCGGGCACCCTTAAGTTCCCTGACCTGGGGTGTGAGGCCGGGCACCTCCAGCACCATGGCCGGATGTGAGGGCCGGACACCAATTCATGAAATGACTCGGGTGTGACGGCCGGCCCCCTTCAGTAATGATGACCTGGGGTGAGGGCTGGCATCTCTTCAGTGACATGACCGGGTGTGAGGGCGGGCACCCTTTCAGTGACATGTCCTGGGTGGGGGGCCGGGCACCTTCAGTGCCATGAAACAGGGTGGGGCTCGGCACACCTACAGTGCCATGAATCGGTGTGAGGGCCGGGCACCCTTCAGCACCATGACCCGGGGTGTTGGGGCTTGGCTCGATTTCAGTGCCATGAATCGGGGTGTGAGGGCCTGGTCTGATTTATGCCATGAATCGTGGTCTGAGGGCACCCCCTTCAGTGACATGACCCGGGGTGTGAGGGCCGGGCACCCTCCAGCACCATGCCCCGGGTGTGAGGGCCGGGCACCCTTCAGTGCCATGAACCGGGGAGTGAGGGCCGGCTCCCTTCAGTGCCATGACCCGGGGTGTGAGGGCCTGGGCACCTTCACTGCCATGAAACGGGGGTGCAGGGCACCCCTACAGTGTTATGAACTGGGGTGTGAGGGCCGGGCACCCCTTCACATGACCTGGTGTAATGGCCTGGCACTCCTTCAGTGCCCTGACCGGGTGTGAGGGCCGGGTACTTTCCAGCACCATGGCCCGGGGTGTGAGGCCGGACACCAATTCAGTGACATGAACCGGGGGTGTGAGGGCTGGGCACCCTTTAGTGCCATGAAACAGGGGTGTGAGGGCCGCACCCATACAGTGCGCGAACCGGGGTGTGAGGCGGGCACCCCTTCACATGACGCGGGTGTGAGGGCCTGCCTCGATTTCAGTGCCATGAATCGGGTGTGAGGCCTGGGTACCCCATCAGCAACCATGACCTGTGAAGGCCGGGCACCCCTCCAGCACCATGTCCCGGGTGTGAGGGCCGGGCACCCCATCAGTGCCATGAACTGGGTGTGATGGCCGGGCACCCCTTCAGTGCTTTGAACCAGGGTGTGAGGGCTGGCACCCTTCACATGACCCGGGTGAGGGCCGGGCCCCCTTCAGCACCATGACTCGGAGTGTGAGGGCCGGGCACCCCATCAGTGCCATGAACTGGGGTGTGATGGCTGGGCACCCTTCAGTGACATGACCTGGAGTGAGGGGCCAGGCACCTCTTTAGTGACATGACCTGGGAGTGAGGGCAGGCACCCCCCAGCACCATGACCTGAGTGGAGGCCGGGCACCCTTCAGTGCCATGAACACGGGTGGGAAGGGGCCGGGCACCCTTCAGTGCCATGAACAGGGGGTGTGATGGCTGGGCACCTATCATTGCCCTGAAAAGGGGTGTGAAGGCCGGCACCCCTACAGTGCTGTGAACCAGGGTGTGAGGCTGGGCACCCCTTCACATGACCCGGGGTGTGAGGGCCGCACCCCTTCACATGACCCGGGGTGGTGGCCGGGCACCCCTTCAGCATCATGACCGGAGGTGGAGGGCCGGGCACCCCTACAGTGCTGTGGAACTGGGTGTGAGGCTGGCACCTTCAGTGCCATGAAGCGGGGTGTGAGGGCGGAACCCCTTAGGTCCATGACCGGTGTGAGGCCGTGCACTTATTGACATGACCAGTGTGAGGCCGGGCACCTTTAGTGACATGTCCTGGGGTGTGAGGGCCGGGATCCCTCCAGCACCATGACCCGGAGTGGAGGGCCGGCACCCCTTCAGTGCCATGAACAGGTGTGTGGAGGGCCGGGCACCCCTTCAGTGCCATGAACCGGGGTGTGAGGGCAGGGCACCTTTCAGTGCTGAAACGGGGTGTGAAGGCCGGGCACCCCTATAGTGCTGTGAACTGGGGTGTGAGGGCTGGCACCCTTCACATTACCTGGGGTGTGAGGCCGGGCACCCTTCACATGACCCGGGGTGTGAGGGCTGGCACCTTCATGACCTGGGGTGTGAGGCCGGGCACCCTCCAGCATCATGACCCGGGTGTGAGGCGGGCACCCTACAGTGCTGTGAACCGGGTGAGGGCTGGCACCCCTTCAGTGCCATGAAGGGGGTGTGAGGGCCAGCACCTCAGGTCCCATGACCCGGGGTGAGGGCGTGTACCCTTATTGACATGACCAGGGGTGTGAGGGCCGGGCACCCTTTAGAGACATGTCCCGGGGTGTGAGGGCCGGGGATCCTCCAGTACCATGACCCAGAGTGTGAGGGCCGGGCACCCCTTCAGTGCCATGAACAGGGGTGGAGGGCTGGGCACCCCTTCAGTGCCATGAACCGGGGTGTGAGGGCCGGGCACCCTTTCAGTGCCATGAACGGTGAAGGGGGCACCCCTATAGTGCTGTGAACCGGGGTGTGAGGGCCGGGCACCCTCTACATTACCTGGGAGGGCCGGGCACCCCTTCAGCACCATGACTCGGGGTGAGGGGCGGGCACCCTTTCAGTGCTATGACCCGTGAGGACCGGGCACACTTTCAGTGAAATGACCTGGGTGTGAGGGCCGGCACCCCTTCAGCACCATGACTGGGGTGTGAGGGCCGGGCACCCCACCAGTGCCATGAACTGGCGGTGAGAGGGCCGGGCATCCTTCAGTGACATGACCAGGGTGTGAGGGCCGGGCACCCTTCACATACCCGGGGTGTGATGGCACCCCTTCACATGACCCGGGGTGTGAGGGCTGGCACACCTTCAGTGCCATGAACAGGGGTGAGGGCCGGGCACCCCTTCAGTGCCATGAACCGGGGTGTGAGGGCCGGGCACCCTTTCAGTGCCATGAAACGGGGTGTGAAGGCCGGGCACCCCTATAGTGCTGTGAACCGGGGTGTGAGGCGCACCCCTTCACACACATTCGGGGTGTGAGGCCGGGCACCCTTCACATGACCCGGGGTGAGGGCTGGCACCCCTTCACATGACCCGGGGTGTGAGGGCCGGGCACCCTCCAGCATCATGACCCAGAGTGTGAGGGCCGGGCAACCCTCAGTATGCTGTGAACCGGGGTGTGAGGGCCGTGTACCCTTATTGACATGACCAGGGGTGTGAGGGCCGGGCACCCCTTTAGTGACATGTCCCGGGGTGTGAGGGCCGGGGATCCCTCCAGCACCATGACCCGGAGTGGACGGGCACCCCTTCAGTGCCATGAACAGGGGTGGAGGGCTGCACCTTCAGTGCCATGAACTGGGTGGAGGGCCGGGCACCAGTGCCATGAAACGGGGTGAAGGGCACCCCTATAGTGCTGTGAACCGGGGTGTGAGGTGGCACCCCTTCACATTACCCGGGGTGTGGGAGGCCGGGCACCCTCAGCACCATGACTCGGGGTGAGGGGGGCACCTTTCAGTGCCATGACCTGGGTGTGAGGCCGGGCACACTTTCAGTGAAATGACCCAGGGTGAGGGCCGCACCTTCAGCACCATGACCTGGGTGAGGACCGGCACCCCACCAGTGCCATGAACCGCGGTGTGAGGGCCGGGCATCCCTTCAGTGACATGACCCGGGGTGTGAGGGCCGGGCACCCCTTCACATAACCCGGGGTGTGAGGGCCAGGCACCCTTCACATGACCCGTGGAGGCTGCACCCCTTCAGCACCATGAAATGGGGTGTGAGTGCCGGGCACCCATACCGTGGTTTGAACCAGGGTGTGAGGGCTGGGCACCCTTCACATGACCGGGGTGTCAGGCTGGCACCCCTGTGACATGAACCGGGGTGTGAATGCCCGGCACCCCCGAGTGTTGTGAACCTGGTGTGAGGGCTGGCACCTTCACATGACCGGGTGTGAAGGCCGGCATCCCTTCACACCATGACCCGGTTGAGGGCCGGGCACCCTTCAGTGCCATGAACTGGGGTTTGAGGGCTGGCACACCCTTCAGTGCCATGAACTGGGGTGTGAGGGCTGGGCACCCTACAGTGCTTGAACTCGGGGGTGAGGGCTGGGCACCCCTTACATGACCCGGGGTGTGAGGGCGGGCACCCCTTCAGCACCATGACTCGGGGTGAGGGCGGGCACCCCATCAGTGCCATGAACTGGGGTGATGGCCGGGCACCCTTCAGTGACATGACCTGGGGAGGAGGGCAGGCACTCCTTCAGTGATATGACCCGGGAGTGGCCGGTACCCTCCACACCATGACCGAGTGTGAGGGCTGGCACCCCTTCAGTGCCATGAACACGGGTGTGAGGGCTGGCACCCTTCAGTGCCATGAACTGGGATGGCTGGGCACCCTATCAGTGCCCTGAAACGGGGTGTGAGGGCCGGGCACTCCCTTCACATGACCCGGGGTGTGAGGGCTGGCACCCCTTCACATGACCTGGGGTGTGAGGGGTGGCACCCCTTCAGCACCATGAGACTGGGTGTGAGGGCCGGGCACCCAACAGCATGAACTGGGGTGTGAGTGCCGGGCACCCACACTGTGGTTTGAACCAGGGTGAGAGGCTGGCACCCCTTCACATGGTCCGGGGTAGGGCTGGCACCCTCCAGCACCATGGCCTGGGGTGTGAGGGCCGACACCAATTCAGTGAAATGACTGGGTGTGACGGCTGGCCCCTTCAGTAATGATGACCTGGGGTGTGAGGGCTGGGCATCTCTTCAGTGACATGACCCGTGTGAGGGCCGGGCACCTTTCAGTGACATGTCCTGGGTGTGAGGCCGCACCCTTTCAGTGCCATGAAACAGGTGTGAAGGCCGGGCACACCTACAGTGCATGAATCGGGGTGAGGGCTGGGCACCCTTCAGCACCATGACCCGGGGTGTTGGCTTGGCCTGATTTCAGTGCCATGAATCGGGGTGTGAGGGCCTGGTTCGATTTAAGTGCCATGAATCGTGGTCTGAGGGCCGGGCACCCTTCAGTGACATGACCCGGGTGGCCGGGCACCCTCCAGCACCATGCCCCGGGTGTGAGGGCTGGCACCCTTCAGTGCCATGAACTGGGAGTGAGGGCTGGCTTCTTCAGTGCCATGACCTGGGTGAGGCCTGGGCACCCTTCAGTGCCATGAACGGGGTGTGGAGTGCAGGCACCCCAACAGTGTTATGAACTGTGAGGGCCGGGCACCCCTTCACATGACCTGGGGTAATGGCTGGCACTCCTTCAGTGCCCTGACCTGGTGAGGGCTGGTACCCTTCCAGCACCATGGCCCGGGGTGTGAGGCTGACACCAATTCAGTGACATGAACTGGGGTGGAGGGCTGGCACCCTTTAGTGCCATGAAACAGGGTGTGAGGCCGGCACCCATACAGTGCTGCGAACCGTGTGAGGCCGGGCACCCCTTCACATGACGCGGGGTGTGAGGGCCTGCTCTGATTTCAGTGCCATGAATCGGGTGAGGGCCGGCACCCCATCAGCACCATGTCCCGGGGTGTGAGGCTGGACACCCATTCAGTGACATGACCTGGGTGTGACGGCCGGGCACCTTCAGTGACATGACCTGGGGGAGGCCGGGCACCCTCCAGCACCATGCCCAGGGGTGTGGAGGCTGGCACCTTCATGCCATGAACCTGGGTGAGGGCTGGTCACTCCTTCAGTGACATGACCTGGGTGTCAGGGCTGGCACCCCTGTGACATGAAACGGGTGAATGCCCGGCACCCCTGCAGTGTTGTGAACTGGCTAGAGGCCGGGCACCCCTTCACATGACCCGGGGTGAAGGCCGGGCATCCTCCAGCACCATGACCCGGATTAGAGGGCCGGGCACCCTTCAGTGCCATGAACCGGGGTTTGAGGGCCGGGACATTCAGTGCCATGAACCGGGGTGTGAGGGCTGGGCAACCCACAGTGCTTTGAACCGGTGTGAGGGCCGGGCACCCCTTCACATGACCTGGGGTGTGAGGCCGGGCACCCTTCAGCACCATGACTCGGGGTGAGGGCTGGGCACCCCATCAGTGCCATGAACTGGGGTGATGGCCGGGCACCCCTTCAGACATGACCTGGGAGGAGGCCGGGCACTTTAGTGACATGACCCGGGAGTGAGGGGGCTGCACCCTCCAGCACCATGACCCGGAGTGTGAGGGCCGGGCACCCTTCAGTGCCATGAACAGGTGTAGGGCCGGGCACCCCTTCCAGTGCCATGAACTGGGTGATGGCCGGGCACTATCAGTGCCCTGAAACGGGGTGTGAAGGCCGCACCCCTACAGTGCTGTGAACCAGGTGTGAGGGCCGGGCACCCCTTCACATGACCCGGGTGTGAGGGCCGGCACCCCTTCACATGACCTGGGTGTGAGGGCTGGGCACCCTTCAGCACCATGACTCGGTGTGAGGCCGGGCACCCCATCAGTGCCATGAACCGAGTAAGGGCCGGCTCCCTTCAGTGCCATGAAACGGGGTGTGAGTGCAGGCACCCCTACAGTGTTATGAACCGGGGTGTGAGGGCTGGGCACCCTTCCCATGACCGGGGTGTAATGGCCGGGCACCCTTCAGCACCATGACCCGGGGTGTAATGGCCGGGCACCCCTTCAGCACCATGACCCGGGTGTTGGGGCTTGCCTGATTTCACTGCCATGAATCGGGGTGAGGGCCTGCCTGATTTCAGTGCCATGAATTAGGTGTGAGGGCCGGTACCCCATCAGCAACATGAACCGGGTGTGAACAGGCACCCCTTCAGCAATGACCCGGGTGTTGGGACTTGCTCGATTTCACTGCCATGAATCGGGGTGTGAGGGCGTGGCTCGATTTCAGTGCCATGAATCAGGGTGAGGGCCGGGTACCCCATCAGCAACATGAACGGGTGAAGGCCGGCACCCTCCAGCACCATGTCCCGAGGTGGAGGGCCGACACTCATTCAGTGACATGACCGGGGTGACGGCCGGGCACCTTCAGTGACATGACCCGGGGTGTGAGGGCCGAGCACCTCCAGCACCATGCCCCGGGTGTGGGCCGGCACCCCTTCAGTGCCATGAACCTGGGTGTGAGGGCCGTCACTCCTTCAATGATATGACCTGGGTGTCAGGCCGGTCACCCCTTTAGTGACATGACCCCGGGTGCCAGGTCGGGCACCCCTTCAGCACCATGACCCGGAGTGTGAGGGCCGGGCACCCTTCAGTGCCATGAACCGGGGTGTGACGGCCGGCACATCTTCAATGCCATGAAACGGGGTTTGAGGGCCGCACCCCTTCACATGACCCGGGGTGTGAGGGCCGGGCACCCTCCAGCACCATGAAACGGGTGTGAGGGCCGGGCACCCCTTCAGTGCCATAAAGCGGGTGTGAGGGCTGGCACCCTTTAGGTCCATGAACCGGGGTGTGGAGGGCTGTACCCTTATTGACATGACCAGGGGTGTGAGGGCCGGGCACCCCTTTAGTGACATGTCCCGGGGTGTGAGGGCCGGGGATCCTCCAGCACCATGACCCGTAGTGTGAGGGCCGGGCATCCTGTGTCATGAACCGGAGTGTGAGGGCTGGGCACCCTTTAGTGCCATGAAACAGGGTGGGGCCGGGCACCCATACAGTGCTGCGAACCGGGGTGTGAGGGCCGGGCAACCCTTCACATGACGGGTTTAAGGGCCTGGCTCGATTTCAGTGCCATGAATCGGCGTGTGAGGGCCGGGCACCCTTCAGCACCATGTCCCGGGTGTTGGGGCTTGGCTCGATTTCAGTGCCATGAATGGGGTGTGTGGGCCTGGCTCGATTTTAGTGCCATGAAACGGGGTGAGGGCCGTAACCCATCAGCACCATGACCCGGGGTGTAGGCCGGCACCCTCCAGCACCATGTCCCCGGTGTGAGGGCTGGACACCCATTCAGTGACATGACCCGGGTGTAGAGCGCGGCGCCACCTTCAGCATGACCCGGGTGAGGGCCGGGCACCCTCCAGCACCATGCCCCGGGTGAGGGCTGGCACCCCACCAGTGCCATGAACCGGGAGTGAGGGCCGGGCACCCCTTCAGTGACATGACCCGGGAGTGAGGGCTGGCACCCCTTTAGTGACATGACCCGGGAGTGAGGGCTGGTACCCTCCAGCACCATGACCCGGAGATGTGAGGCCGGGCACCCCTTCAGTGCCATGAACACGGGGTGTAGGCCGGGCACCCCTTCAGTGCCATGAACCGGGGTGATGGCCGGGCACCCTTTCAGTGCCCTGAACGGGTGGAAGGCTGGCACCCCTACAGTGCTGTGAACCAGGGTGTGAGGGCCGGGCACCCTTCACATGACCCGGGTGTGAGGGCCGGGCACCTTCACATGACCTGGGGTGTGAGGGCCGGGCACCCTCTCCAGCACCATGACCGGGTGTGAGGCCCGGCACCACATCAGTGCCATGAACCGGGAGTGAGGGCCGGCCCCCTTCAGTGCCATGAAACGGGTTAGAGTGCAGGGCACCCCTACAGTGTTATGAACCGGGGTGTGAGGGCCGGGCACCCTTCCCATGACCGGGGTGTGAGGGCCGGGTACCCCTCCAGCACCATGGCCAGTGGTGTGAGGGCCGGACACCAATTCAGTGACATGAACTGGGGTGTGAGGGCCGGGCACCCTTTAGTGCCATGAAACAGGTTGTGAGGGCCGGGCACCCCTACAGTGCTGCGAACTGGGGTGTGAGGGCCGGCACCCCTTCACATGACGCGGGTTTGAGGGCTGGCCTGGCTCATTTCAGTGCTGAATCGCGGAGGCCGCACCCCTTCAGCACCATGACCCGGTGTTGGGGTTGGCTCGATTTCACTGCCATGGGTGTGAGGGCCTGGCTCGATTTCAGTGCCATGAATCAGGGTGTGAGGGCCGGGCACCCCATCAGCACCATGACCCGTGTGAGGGCCGGGCACCTCCAGCACCATGCCCTGGGTGTGAGGGCCGTCACTATTCAGTGACATGACCCGGTGACGGCTGCACCCCTTCAGTGACATGACCCGGGGTGTGAGGGCCGGGCACCCCTCCAGCACCATGCCCAGGGGTGTGAGGGCCGGGCACCCTTCATGCCATGAACCTGGGTGTGAGGGCCGGTCACTCCTTCAGTGACATGACCCGGGTGTCAGGGCCGCACCCCTTTCGTGACATGAAACGGGGTGTGAAGGCCGGGCATCCTCCAGCACGACCCGGATTGAGGGCCGCACCCCTGTGCCATGAACCGGGTTTGGAGGCCGGGCAACCCCTACAGTGCTTTGAACCGGGTGTGAGGGCCGGGCACCCCACATGACCCGGGTGTGAGGGCCGGGCACCCCTTCAGCACCATGACTCGGGGTGTGAGGGCCGGGCACCCCATCAGTGCCATGAACCGGGGTGTGATGGCCGGGCACCCCTTAGTGACATGACCCGGGGAGTGAGGGCCGGGCACCTCTTAGTGACATGACCGGGAGGAGGGCCGGTACCCCTCCAGCACCATGACCCGGAGTGTGGAGGCCGGGCACCCCTTCAGTGCCATGAACACGGGTGTAGGGGCTGCACCCCTTCAGTGCCATGAACCGGGGTGATGGCCGGGCACCCTATCAGTGCCTGAAACGGGGTGTGAAGGCCGGGCACCCTACAGTGCTGTGAACCAGGGTGTAGGCCGGGCACCCTTTCACATGACCCGGGGTGTGAGGGCCGGGCACCCCTTCACATGACCTGGGGTGTGAGGGCCGGGCACCCTTCAGCACCATGACTCGGGTGTGAGGGCGGGCACCCATCAGTGCCATGAACCGGGAGTGAGGGCCGGGCTCCCCTTCAGTGCCATGAAACGGGGTGTGAGTGCAGGGCACCCCTACAGTGTTATGAACCGGGGTGTGAGGGCTGGGCACCCTTCCCATGACCCGGGTATGGCCGGGCACCCCTTCAGCACCATGACCCGGGGTGTTGGGGCTTGGCTCGATTTCACTGCCATGAATCGGGGTGTGAGGGCCTGGCTCGATTTCAGTGCCATGAATTAGGTGTGAGGGCCGGTACCCCATCAGCAACATGAACCGGGGTGTGAAGGCAGGGCACCCCTTCAGCACCATGACCCGGGGTGTTGGGGCTTGGCTCGATTTCACTGCCATGAATCGGGGTGTGAGGGCGTGGCTCGATTTCAGTGCCATGAATCAGGGTGTGAGGGCCGGGTACCCCATCAGCAACATGAACCGGGGTGAAGGCCGGCACCCTCCAGCACCATGTCCCAGGTGTGAGGGCCGACACTCATTCAGTGACATGACCAGGGGTGACGGCCGGGCACCCTTTCAGTGACATGACCCAGGGTGTGAGGCCGAGCACCCCTCCAGCACTCCGGCCAGGGGTGTGGGCCGGCACCCCTTCAGTGCCATGAACCTGGGTGTGAGGGCCGGTCACTCCTTCAATGATATGACCCGGGTGTCAGGGCCGGTCACCCCTTTAGTGACATGACCCGTGCCAGGGTCAGGCACCCTTCAGCACCATGACCCGAGTGTGAGGGCCGGGCACCCCTTCAGTGCCATGAACCGGGGTGTGACGGCCGGGCACATCTTCAATGCCATGAAACGGGGTTTGAGGGCCGTGCACCCCTTCACATGACCCGGGGTGTGAGGGCCGGGCACCTCCAGCACCATGAAATGGGTGTGAGGGCCGGGCACCCTTCAGTGCCATAAAGCGGTGTGAGGGCTGGGCACCCCTTAGGTCCATGAACCGGGGTGTGAGGGCCGTGTACCCTTATTGACATGACCAGGGGTGTGAGGCCCAGCACCCCTTTAGTTACATGTCCTGGTGTGAGGGCCGGGGATCCCTCCAGCACCATGACCCGTAGTGAGGGCCGGGCACCCCTTCAGTGCCATGAACCGGAGTGTGAGGGCTGGGCACCCTTTAGTGCCATGAAACAGGGTGTGTGTGGGCCGGGCACCCTTTCAGTGCCCTGAAACGGGGTGTGAAGGCTGCACCCTACAGTGCTGTGAACCGGGGGTGAGGGCGGCACCCTTCACATGACCCGGGGTGAGGGCCTGGCCCCTTCCACATGACCTGGGGTGTGAGGGCGGGCACCCTTCAGCACCATGACCTGGTGTAGACGGCCCCCCATCATGCATGAACTGGGGTGGAGGCTGGCTCCCCCAGTGCCATGACCGGGTGTGAGGGGCAGGCACCCCATCAGTGCCATGAACTGGGGTGAGGCCGGCACCTTCAGTGCCATGACACGGGGTGTGAGGGCCGGGCACCCCTTCAGCACCATGGCCCGGGTGTGTGGAGGGCCGGGCACCCCAATTCAGTGCCATGAACTGGGGTGAGGGCCGGGCACCCCTTCACATAACCCGGGTGTGAGGGCCGGGCACCTTCACATGAACCGGGGTGGAGGGCCGGGCACCCCTTCAGTGCCATGAACGGGTGTGAGGGCCGGCACCCATACCGCTGTTTGAACCAGGGTGTGAGGCCGGGCACCCTTCACATGAACTCGGGTGTGAGGGCCGGCACCCTTCCATGACAAAGGGTGGGGCTGGGCACCCTTCAGCGCCATGACTGTGAGGGCCGGCACGCATTCAGTGAAATGACCGGGGTGTGAGGGCTGGCCCCTTCAGTGACATGACCTGGGGTGTGAGGCTACACCCTTCAGTGCCATGACCCGGGGTGTGAGGCCGGGCAACCCTTCAGTGCCATGTCCTGGGGTGGAGGGCCGGGCACCCTTCAGTGCCATGAAACAGGGTGTGAAGGCCGGGCACCCCTACAGTGCCATGAACCGGGGTGTGAGGACTGGCACCCCTTCACATGGACCTGGGGTGTGAGGGCCTGGCTCACTTCAGTGCCATGAACCGGGTTGATAGGGCCGGGCACCCCATCAGCACCATGACCTGGGGTGAGGGCTGCACCCTTTAGTGCCATGAACAGGGGTGTGAGAGGGCCGGGCACCTTTCAGTGCCATGAAACAGGGTGTGAGGGCTGGCACCCCAACAGTGCTGTGAACTGGGGTGAGGGCTGGCACCCCTCTGCGACGTGGGGTGAGGCCTGCCTATTCAAAAGCATGAATCGGGTTTTAGCCGGGTACCCATCAGCACCATGACCCGGGTGTGAAGGCCGGCACCCTCCAGCACCATGAACCGGGTGTGAGGGCTGACACCATTCAGTGCCATGACCCGGGTGTGAGGGCTGGGCACCCTATCAGTGCTATGAACTGGGAGTGAGGGCTGCCTCTTCAGTGCTATGACCTGGGAGTGAGGCCCGGGCACCCTTTCAGTGATGCTGGCCGGGTGAGGGCGGGCACCTTCAGTGCTAAGGACCCGGGGTGTGAGGGCCGGGCACCTTCACATGACCTGGGAGTGAGGGCCGGGCACCCCATCAGTGCCATGAACCGGGAGTGAGGGCTGCGCTCCTTCAGTGCCATGACCGTTTGAGGCCCGGCACTTTTCAGTGATATGACACGGGGTGTGAGGCCGGGCACCCCTAAGTGCTATGAAACGGTGAGAGTGCTGGGCACCCATCCAGTGCTTTGAACCAGGGTGTGAGGGTCGGGCACTCCTTCACATGACTCCGGTGTCAGGGCTGGCACCCCCAGCACCTCACGACCTGGGTGGGTGGCGGGCACCCCATCAGTGCTATGAACCGTGATGAGAGGGCCGGGCACCCTTCACATGACCTGGGGTGTAAGGGCTACACCCTTCAGTGCCCTGTCCCGGGTATGAGGGCCGGGCACCCTCCAGCACCATGGCTCGGGTCTGAGGGCAGGCACCCATTCAGTGACATGACCTGGGTGTACGGCCGGGCACCCCTTCAGTGACATGACCTGGGGTGTGAGGGCTGGGTACCCCTCCAGCACCATGCCCTGGGTGTGAGGGCTGAGCACCCCTCCAGCACCATGACCCGGAGTGTGAGGGCCGGGCACCCTTTCTAGGCGAAACGGGGTGAAGGCTGGCACTTTACAGTGCTTTGAAACCGAGGTGAGGCGCCGGCACCCCATCACATGATCCGGGGTGTGAAGGCCGGCACCCTTCAGCACCATGACTGGGTGTGAGGGCTGGGCACCCCATCAAAGCCATGAACCGGGGTGTGACGGCCGGCACCTGTTCAGTGACATGACCCGGGAGGAGGCCGGGCACCCTTTAGTGACATGACCGGGGTGTGAGGCCGGGGACCCCTCCAGCACCATGACCCGGAGGTGAGGGCCGGGCACCCCTTCAGTGCCATGAACACGGGCGTGAGGGCCGCACCCCTTCAGTGCCATGAACCTGTGTGAGGGCCGGCACCCTTTCAGTGCCCTGAAACGGGGGTGAAGGCCGGGCACCCTACAGTGCTGTGAACCAGGTGTGAGGCCGGGCACTTCACAGTACCTGGGGTGTGAGGCTGGGCACCCTTCAAATGACACGGGGGTGGGAGGCTGGGCACCCTTCAGCACCATGACCTGTGTGAGGCTGGGCACCCTTCACAGGACCCGGGGTGTCAGGCGGGCACCTCCAGCACCATGACCCGGGGTGTGAAGGCCGGGCACCCCATGCCATGAACCGTGGTGTGAGGGCCGGGCACCCTTTCAGTGCCATGAACCGTGTGAGGCCGGGCACCTTTCAGTGCCCTGAAACGGGTGAAGGCCGAGCACCCTGACAGTGCTAGAACCAGGGTGTGAGGCCGGGCACCCTTCACATGACCCGGGGTGTGGCAGGGCACCCCCTTCAAATGACCTGGGTGTGAGGGCCGGGCATCCTTCAGCACCATGACTCGGGGTGTGAGGCTGGCACCCCTTCACATGACCCGGGGTGTCAGGGGGGCACCCTCCAGCACCATGACCCGGCGTGTGAAGGCCGTGCACCCCATAAGTGCCATGAACCGTGGTGTGAGGGCCGGGCATCCTTCAGTGCCAAGGAAACGGTGTGTGAGGGCAGGGCACCCCTAGTGTTATGAACCGGGGTAGGCTGCACCCCTTCACATGACCTGGGGTGGGCTGGGCACCCCTTCAGTGCCCTGACCTGGGGTGTGAGGCTGGGCACCCTCCAGCACCATGGCCTGGAGGCTGACACAAATTCAGTGCCATGACCCGGGGTTTGAGGCCCGGCACTTTCAGTGATATGACACGGGGTGAGGGCCGGGCACCCTTATGCCATGAAATCCGTGAGAGTGCCAGGCACCCATACAGTGCTTTGAACCAGGGTTTGAGGGTCGGGCACTCCTTCACATGACCCGGGGTGTCAGGCCGGGCACCCTCTAGCACCATGACCTGGGTGTAAGGGGCGGCACCCCATCAGTGCCATGAACTGTGATGAGAGGGCTGGCACCTTCAGTGCCATGACCCGGGGTTTGAGGCCCGGCACCTTTCAGTGATATGACACGGGGTGTGAGGGCCGGGCACCCATACAGTGTTTGTACCAGGGTTTGAGGTTCACCTTCACATGACCCGGTGTCAGGCCGGGCACCTCTAGCACCATGAATGGGGTTTGAGGGCGGGCACCCCATCAGTGCCATGAACCGTGATGAGGGGCGGGCACCCTTCAGTGCCATGAAACGGGGGTGAGGGAGGGCACCCCTACAGTGTTATGAACTGGGTGTGAGGGCCGGGCACTTATGCCATGAAACCTGGGTGGAGTGCTGGCACCCATACAGTGCTTTGAACCAGGGTTTGAGGGTCGGGCACCCCTTCACATGACCCGGGGTGTCAGGCTGGCACCCTCCAGCACCATGACCTGGGGTAAGGGGGCGGCACCCCATCAGTGCCATGAACTGTGATGAGAGGGCCGGCACCCTCAGTGCTATGACCTGGGGTTTGAGGCCCGCACCTTTTCAGTGATATGACACGGGGTGTGAGGGCCGGGCACCTTACAGTAAGCTAGATCAGGGTTTGAGGTTCGGCACCTTCACATGACCCGGGTGTCAGCCGGGCACCCCTCTAGCACCATGACCTGGGGTGTAAGGGGCGGCACCCCATCAGTGCCATGAACCGTGATGAGAGGGCCGGCACCCCTTCAGTGCCATGAACTGGGGTGTGAGGGCTGCACCTTTCAGTGCCCTGAAACGGGGTGTGAAGGCCGGGCAGCCCTACAGTGCTTGTGAACCAGGGTGAGGGCTGGGCACCACACTACCTGGGGTGTGAGGCTGGCACCCCTTCAAATGACCGGTGTGAGGGCTGGGCACCCTTCAGCACCATGACTCGGGGTGTGAGGGCTGGCACTTCACAGGACCTGGGGTGTAGGGGCCGGGCACCCTCCAGCACCATGACCAGGGGTGGGAAGGCCGCACCCATAAGTGCCATGAACTGTGGTGTGAGGCCGCTGGTTCCTTCAGTGCCATGAACGGGGTGGAGGCTGGGCACCCTTTCAGTGCCCTGAAACGGGGTCTGGAAGTCCGGGCACCCCTACAGTGCTGTGAACCAGGAGGGGCGGGCACCCCTTCACATGACCCGGGTGTGAGGGCCGGGCACCCTTCAAATGACCCAGGGTGTGAGGGCCGGGCACCCCTTCAGCACCATGACTCGGGGTAGGCTGGCACCCTTCACATGACCTGTCAGGGGTCGGGCACCCCTCCAGCACCATGACCCGGCGTGAAGGCTGTGCACCCCATAAGTGCCATGAACTGTGGTGAGGGCTGGGCATCCCTTCAGTGCCATGAAACGGTGTGTGTGAGGGCAGGGCACCCCACAGTGTTATGAACCGGGTGTGAGGCCGGGCACCCTTCTGCACGACCCGGGGTGTAAGGGCTGGGCACCCTCTCAGTGCCCTGACCTGGGTGAGGGCCGGGCACCTCCAGCATCATGGCCCGGGGTGTGAGGGCTGGACACCAATTCAGTGACATGACCCGGGTGAGGGCTGGGCATCCTTAGTGACATGACACGGGGTGGGGCCGGGCACCTCAGTGACATATCCCGGGGTGTGAGGGCTGGCACCCTTTCAGTGCCATGAAACAGGGGTATGCCGGGCACCCCTTCACATGACCCGGGTGTAAGGGCTGGGCACCCCTCACAGTGCTGTGAACTGGGGTGTGATGGCGGCCTTCATTGACAGTGACCCTAAGTGTGAGGGCTGGCACCCCTAGGGACATGACTGTGGGAGGGTCACACCTCCAGCACCATGACCCGGAGGTGAGGGCTGGGCACCCCTTCAGTGCTATAAACTGGGGTGTGAGGCCTGGCACCCCTAATTATGCGGCACCCCTTCAGTGCCATGAAACGGGTGTGAGGGCAGGGCACCCCTACAGTGTTATGAACCGGGTGTGAGGCTGTGCACCCCTTTACATGACCTGGTGTAAGGGCTGGGCACCCCTTCAGTGCCCTGTCCCGGTGTATGAGGGCCGGCACCCCTCCAGCACCATGGCTCGGGGTTCGAGGGCAGGGCACCCATTCAGTGACATGACCTGGGGTGTGACGGCCGGGCACCTTCAGTGACATGACCTGGGTGTGAGGGCGGGTACCCTCCAGCACCATGCCCCTGGGTGTGAGGGCCGAGCACCTCCCCAGCACCATGACCCGGAGGTGAGGGCCGGGCACCCTTTCAGGCGAAACGGTAAGGCCGGGTACCCCACAGTGCTTTGAACCGAGTGAGCGCTGCACCCCATCACATGACCCGGTGAAGGCCGGGCACCCCTTCAGCACCATGACTGGGGTGAGGGCGGGCACCCCATCAAAGCTATGAACTGGGGTGTGACGGCTGGCACCCTTCAGTGACATGACCCGGGAGGAGGGCCGGGCACCCCTTTAGTGACATGACCCGGGTTGAGGCTGGGGGACCCTCCAGCACCATGACCTGAGGTGAGGGCTGGGCACCCCTTCAAGGTGAACACGGGCGTGAGGCCGGGCACCCTTCAGTGCCATGAACCGGGGTGTGAGGGCCGGGCACCTTTCAGTGCCCTGAACGGGTGTGAAGGCCGGGCACCCTTTGAAAGTGGTGAACCAGAGGGAGGCCGGGCACCCCTTCACAGTACCTGGGTGGAGGGCTGGCACCTCAAATGACACGGGGTGTGAGGGCCGGGCACCCTTCAGCACCATGACTCGGGTGTGAGGGCTGGGCACCTCTCTCACAGGACCTGGGTGTCAGGGCCGGGCACCTCCAGCACCATGACCCGGGGTGTGAAGGCCGGGCACCCCATAAGTGCCATGAACTGTGGTAGGAGGCCGGGCACCTTTCAGTGCATGAACCGGGGTGTGAGGGCCGGGCACCCTTTCAGTGCCTGAAACGGGGTGTGGAAGGCCGGGCACCCTTTGACAGTGCTGTGAACCAGGTGAGGCGGGCACCCCTTCACATGACCTGTGTGAGGGCTGGCACCTTCAAATGACCCGGGGTGTGAGGGCTGGCATCCCTTCAGCACCATGACTGGGGTGAGGGCCGGGCACCTTCACATGACCTGGTGTCAGGGCTGGCACCCCTCCAGCACCATGACCGGTGTGAAGGCTGTGCACCCCATAAGTGCTATGAACTGTGGTGAGGGCCGGGCATCCTTCAGTGCCATGAAACGGTGGAGGGCAGGGCACCCTACAGTGTTATGAACTGGGGTGGGGCTGGGCACCCCTTCACATGACCCGGGTAAGGCTGCACTCTTCAGTGCCCTGACCCGGGGTGGAGGGGCTGATCCCTCCAGCACCATGGCCTGGGGTGAGGCCGGACACCATCAGTGACATGACCTGGGTGTGAGGGCTGGGCATCCCTTAGTGACATGACATGGGGTGTGGGCAGGGCACCTTTCAGTGACATATCCTGGGGTGAGGGCTGCACCCTTTCAGTGCCATGAAACAGGTGTGAAGGGGGCACCTTCACATGACCCGGGGTGGAGGGGCTGGGCACCCTTACAGTGCGTGACTGGGTGATGGTTGGCACCTTCAGTGACATGAGACCCGGGAGCAATATGCAACTGAACGAAGTACAATGAT
>NW_024718444.1:0-7423 GCF_018991925.1 Homarus americanus
CTATTGGAGCTGGAATTACCGCGGCTGCTGGCACCAGACTTGCCCTCCAATGGATACTCGTTAAAGGATTTAAAGTGTACTCATTCCGATTGCGAGGCCTCGGATGAGACTCACATCGTTATTTTTCGTCACTACCTCCCCGTGCCGGGAGTGGGTAATTTGCGTGCCTGCTGCCTTCCTTAGATGTGGTAGCCGTTTTTCAGGCTCCCTCTCCGGAATCGAACCCTGATTCCCCGTTACCCGTTATAGCCATTGTAGGCGCATAACCTACAATCGAAAGCTGATAAGGCAGACACTTGAAAGAAGCGGCGCCGGTGCGGAGACCGTGCGCTCAGCCCGAAGTTATTCAGATTCACCACAGGTGGGTTACGGACCGGGGCCCGACCAGTTTTGAACTAATAAAAGCGCTCTTCCCTTGCGGTCAGAGACCAATTGCATGTATTAGCTCTAGAATTGCCACAGCTATCCAAGTAAGTGGGTTTACAGATCCAATGAAACATAGCTGATTTAATGAGCCATTCGCGGTTTCGCCTTAAATCGGCTTGTACTTACACATGCATGGCTTAATCTTTGAGACAAGCATATGACTACTGGCAGGATCAACCAGGTAGCTGCTGCTGTTGGCGGCGCCTATCACGGCGGCCAAAATAGTGAGATTGAGAGAGAGGCAGAAGACATTGGGCGAGGGACCGCATGTTGGCCTTAGAGAAATAGCAAACCAGATGATCAGATCTAACTGCACCTTCTCTTGCTATCCTCGGCGCCGGCAGCGCCACCGTGTGTGCCAATCTCCTCCCTTATCCGCTCCTCTTTGCCCCAGCTCCAGCGAGGCAGCCGACATTGGGCGAGGGACCGCACGTTGGCGAATCTCCTCCCTTATCCGCTCCTCTTCTCTTTGCCCCAGCGAGGCAGAAGACATTGGGCGAGGGACCGCACGTTGGCCTTAGAGAAATAGCAAACCAGATGATCAGATCAAACTGCACCTTCTCTCGCTATCCTCGGCGCCGGCAGCGCCACCGTGTGTGCCAATCTCCTCCCTTATCCTCTCCTCTTCTCTTTGCCCCAGCGAGGCAGCCGACATTGGGCGAGGGACCGCACGTTGGCCTTAGAGAAATAGCAAACCAGATGATCAGATCAAACTGCACCTTCTCTTGCTATCCTCGGCGCCGGCAGCGCCACCGTGTGTGCCAATCTCCTCCCTTATCAGCTCCTCTCCTCTTTACCCAGCTCCAGCGAGGCAGCCGACATTGGGCGAGGGACCGCACGTTGGCCAATCTCCTCCCTTATCCGCTCCTCTTCTCTTCTCTTTGCCCCAGCGAGGCATAAGACATTGGGCTAGGGACCGCACATTGGCCCATCTCCTCCTCTCTCTCTTTCTCTTACTGTTTGTGGGGACGTGGGCTCATGAGCGCCATCGTCGCCCAATATTGGTTAGGTTGTGTATTTCACGGGTGGGAACCGCCATCATCGTTGTTAGGTGATGGGGTAACCCAACGTGTGCTTTGACGAGTTTTGGCTGCTAAACTCTCTTTTTAGTATACTCGGCTCCCAGACTGCGCCCTGGTCGTGTTGAACCATGAGCGTTGTCTATGCACATTTAGGGTAGCCGTTTGCGCGTGGAATAGTGCAATGAATCTCGGTCAAGAGACGGTTGGGCGCTGCATTGAAGGCCGGCACAGACGCGAAGACGGGTTGATCAGCCAACGCAAGTCCGCTAAGTTGGGCAGACAGCAGACAGCTGTGATGGAAACTAGTAGGGTGGCGACGTGTGTGCCGAGAGAGAGACGGAGTAAATAATGTCCAAACGGAAGAGAGACCTGGCAAGTGTAATTGATAGATCGCGAGCCTACGCCCCATAAGCCCGCTCCACTGCCATTCCTCTGATCCAATGAGACTAAAATCTCTCTCCTTCTGCTCCAGCCATTGCAGGGCAGGGAAGCGACGGCAATTTTGGTTGTTGTTTTTGAATGCCGCGCTTTGCTTCGCAGAGGCGCCGAAGCGCTCCGCTTGTGGGCGGAAAATATTTCACACCGAATATGTGTGTGAAGGCGCCCTCTCCCCTTAATATAGTGAAATAGTGCAATCCAGCATACAAGGTCGGACGATAGGACATTCACCGTACCGCACCTCGAGAGTGGATGTTGTTTGTTGGGTAAGGTTAAAACCGGACTGTTCGCAGACAGCCGAATAAACCCGTTCCGGACTAATTGGTGGATGCAACATCATGATGCTGCTGTCGCGGAAACCGCAGTGGCGACGTGTTCGCCGAGAGAGAGTAATAATGTTCAATAGGGAGAGCGACCTGGCTAGTGTAATTGATAGATCGCGAGCCTACTCGCCATTAGCCCGCTCCACTGCCATTCCTCTGACCCAATGAGACTATTCTCTCTCTCGCTCTCCTTCTGCTCCAGCCATTGCAGGGCAGGGAGAGGAAATCGACGGCAATTTTGGTTGTTGTTTTTGAATGCCGCGTTTTGCTTCGCAGAGGCGCCGAAGCGCTCCGCTGGGGGGCGGAAGATATTTCACATCGAATATGTGTGAAGGCACCCTCTCCCCTTAATATAGTGAAATAGTGCAATCCAGCATACAAGAGCGGACGATAGGACAGTCACCGTACCGCACCTCGAGAGTGGAAGTTGTTTGATCGTTTGTTAGGCAAGGTTAAAACCTGACTGTTCGCGAACAGCCGAATAACCCGGTTCCGGACTTACAATAGACGCAACATCACGATGCTGCTGCTGTCGCGGAAACCGTGGTGGCGACGTGCGCGCCGAGAGAGTAATAATGTTCAATTGGGAGACAGACCTGGCTAGTGAAATTCATAGATCGCGCTCCACTGCCATTCCTCTGACCCCCTGAGACTATTTTCTCTCTCTCTCTCTCTCTTCTTCTGCTGCTGCTGCTCCAGCCATTGCAGGGCAGGGAAGGGAAAGCCGACGGCAACTTTTGGTTGTTGGTGCTTTGAATGTCAGCGCTTTGAGCCAAGAGAGGCTACCATGCTCCGGGTTGGGGCGGAAGATATTTCACATCGAATATGTGTGTGAAGGCACCCTCTCCCCTTAATATAGTGAAATAGTGCAATCCAGCATACAAGAGCGGACGATAGGACAGTCACCGTACCGCACCTCGAGAGTGGAAGTTGCTTGATCGTTTGTTAGGCAAGGTTAAAACCTGACTGTTCGCGAACAGCCGAATAACCCGGTTCCGGACTTACAATAGACGCAACATCATGATGCTGCTGCTGTCGCGGAAACCGTGGTGGCGACGTGCGCGCCGAGAGAGTAATAATGTTCAATTGGGAGACAGACCTGGCTAGTGAAATTCATAGATCGCGCTCCACTGCCATTCCTCTGACCCCATGAGACTATTTTCTCTCTCTCTCTCTTCTTCTGCTGCTGCTGCTGCCCCAGCCATTGCAGGGCAGGGAAGGGAAAGCGACGGCAACTTTGGTTGTTGTTTTTGAATGCCGCTTACCGCAAGAGAGAGGCGCCGGCGCTTCCGCTGGGGGCGGAAGATATTCCACAATCAATAGGTGTGAAGGCACCCTCTCCTTAATATAGTGAAATAGTAACCAGCATACAAGAGCGACGATAGGACAGTCACCGCATTCGCACTCGAGAGTGGAAGTTGTTTGGATCGTTTGTTAGGCAGCAGCAAGGAACAGCCGAATAACCCGCCGGTTCCGACTTACAATAGACGCAACATCGCGATGTTGCTGTCGCGGAAACTGTGGTGGCGACGTGTGCGCCGCAGAGAGTAATAATAACCAATTGGGAGACAGACCTGGCTAGTGAAATTCATAGATCGCGCCCCACTGCCATTCCTCTGACCCCATGAGACTATTTTCTCTCTCTCTTCTTCTGCTGCTGCTCCAGCCATTGCAGGGCAGGGAAGGGAAAGCGACGGCAATTTTGGTTGTTGTTTTTGAATGCCGCGCTTTGCTTCGCAGAGGCGCCGAAGCGCTCCGCTGGGGGGCGGAAGATATTTCACACCGAATATGTGTGCGAAGGCACCCTCTCCCCTTAATATAGTGAAATAGTGCAATCGAACATATAAGGGCGGACGTTTTCATCACCGTCTCCCACTCGGTGTGTGTGCAGATTCTCTGATCATTTTGTAAAGTATGCTCGACCCCCGATTGACTTTGACGGTCTCCCATTCGGGTGTGCAAGTTTCTGTAGTATGCTATTAAATCGACCCCCGATTGACTTTGACTGTCTCCCATTCGGGTGTGCAAGTTTCTGTAGTATGCTATCAAATCGACCCCCGATTGACTTTGACGGTCTCCCATTCGGGTGTGCAAGTTTCTGTAGTATGCTATTAAATCGACCCCCGATTGACTTTGACGGTCTCCCATTCGGGTGTGCAAGTTTCTGTAGTATGCTATTAAATCGACTTCATTGACTTTCACTGTCTCCATTCGGTGTGCAAGTTTCTGTAGTATGCTATTAAATCGACCCCTCATTGACTTTTCACTGTCTCCTGGCCCGGGTGTGCAAGTTTCTGTAGTATGCTATCAAATCGACCCCATTGACTTTGACGGCCTCCTGGGTGTGCGCTTCTGTAGTATGCTATCAAATCGACCCCCGATTGACTTTGACGGTCTCCCATTCGGGTGTGCAAGTTTCTGTAGTATGCTATTAAATCGACCCCCGATTGACTTTGACTGTCTCCCATTCGGGTGTGCAAGTTCTCTGTAGTATGCTATCAAATCGACCCCCGATTGCCTTTGACGGTCTCCCATTCGGGTGTGCAAGTTCTCTGTAGTGTGCTATCAAATCGACCCCCGATTCACTTTGACGGTCTCCCATGCGGGTGTTAAAACTTCTCTGGTATGTTGTATAATATGACCGAGGTGCCCCTACCCCTTACTATAGTGAAATAGTGCCATCCAGTGTACAAGGGCGGACGCTTTCATCACCGTCTCCCACTCGGTGTGTGCACATTCTCGGATCATTTTGTATAGTATGCTATTAAATCGACCCTCGATTGACTCTGACGGTCTCCCATTCGGGTGTGCAAGTTTCTGTAGTATGCTATTAAATCGACCCCCGATTGACTTTGACTGGCTCCCATTCGTGTGTGCAAGTTTCTGTAGTATGCTATTAAATCGACCCCCATTGACTTTGAATTTGCCCCCATTCGGGTGTGCTTGTAGTATGCTATCAACCGACCCCATTGACTTTGATTTGTCTCCCCCATTCGGGTGTGCAAGTTTCTGTAGTATGTTATTAAATCGACCCCTACTGACTTTTGACGGTCTCCCCATTCGGTGCAAGTTTCTGTAGTATACATTAAATCGACCCCCATTGACTTTTGACTGTCTCCCCATTCGGTGTGCAAGTTTCTGTAGTATGCTATCAAATCGACCCCCATTGACTTTTTGACGGTCTCCCATTCGGTGTGCAAGTTTCGTAGTATGCTATTAAATCGACCCCTCATTGATTTTTGGACGGTCTCCCCATTCGCGTGCAAGTTTCTGTAGTATGCCATTAAATCGACCCCCGATTGATTTTTTTGACTGTCTCCCATTTGGGTGTGCAAGTTTCTGTAGTATGCTATCAAATCGACCCCCGATTGACTTTGACTGTCTCCCATTTGGGTGTGCAAGTTTCTGTAGTATGCTATTAAATCGACCCCCGATTGACTTTGACTGCCTCCCATTCGGGTGTGCAAGTTTCTGTAGTATGCTATCAAATCGACCCCCGATTGACTTTGACTGTCTCCCATTTGGGTGTGCAAGTTTCTGTAGTATGCTATTAAATCGACCCTCGATTGACTTTGACTGTCTCCCATTCGGGTGTGCAAGTTTCTGTAGTATGCTATTAAATCGACCCCCGATTGACTTTCACTGTCTCCCATTCGGGTGTGCAAGTTTCTGTAGTATGCTATCAAATCGACCCCCGATTGACTTTGACGGTCTCCCATTCGGGTGTGCAAGTTTCTGTGGTATGCTATTAAATCGACCCCCGATTGACTTTGACGGTCTCCCATTCGGGTGTGCAAGTTTCTGTGGTATGCTATCAAATCGATCCCCGATTGACTTTGACGGTCTCCCATTCGGGTGTGCAAGTTTCTGTAGTATGCTATCAAATCGACCCCCGATTGACTTTGACGGTGTCCCATTCGGGTGTGCAAGTTTCTGTAGTATGCTATTAAATCGACCCCCGATTGACTTTGACGGTCTCCCATTCGGGTGTGCAAGTTTCTGTGGTATGCTATAAAATCGACCCCCGATTGACTTTTGACGGTGTCCCATTCGGGTGTGTGCAAGTTTCTGTAGTATGCTATTAAATCGACCCCCGATTGACTTTGGACGGCCCCCCATTCGGGTGTGTTTCTGTGGTATGCTATATCAAATCGATCCTCGATTGACTTTGACGGTCTCCCATTCGGTGCAAGTTTCGTAGTATGCTATTAAATCGACCCCGATTGACTTTGACGGTCTCCAATTCGGGTGTGCAAGGTTCTGTAGTATGCTATTAAATCGACCCCCGATTGACTTTGACTGTCTCCCATTCGGGTGTGCAAGTTTCTGTAGTATGCTATCAAATCGACCCCCGATTGACTTTGACGGTCTCCCATTCGGGTGTGCAAGTTTCTGTAGTATGCTATTAAATCGACCCCCGATTGACTTTGACTGTCTCCCATTCGGGTGTGCAAGTTTCTGTAGTATGCTATCAAATCGACCCCCGATTGACTTTGACGGTCTCCCATTCGTGTGTGCAAGTTTCTGTAGTATGCTATTAAATCGACCCCCGATTGACTTTGACGGTCTCCCATTCGGGTGTGCAAGTTCTCTTGGTGCATTTGAAGTATGAGTTGAGTTTAATGAAGTTGATTTCGTCATAGGCACGGTGCTGTGCTGTGCTGTGCCATCGACAACACCAATAAGGAAGGGGCATCTATTTTTACTTAGGCTAGCATACCTAAGTTAAAGCAAACTCCCTTTGCCAATACAAGAAGGAAGAGGATTTCTTATAGTCTAATAAACAATTCATCATGACCAAATACAGTATCTAACACAGGGGGTCCGGGGGCGCAGCCCCCGGTTAGCAACTAACCATTTGATTGCATTATCTCTGAGAATAGTTAGCAATTATCCATTTGATTGCATTATCCCAGGTTAAGGGGGTTGTGTGTGGTTCCATATCACCAGATTTATTAAAAAACTCTACGTCAGGCTAAACAGTTTAGGCTAGATAGTACGATACGATACGAAGTCATTAGTTAAGAGGTGAAAGAAGATTATTAGGAATTGAAGAAAAGGTGGTGAAACTGAAATACAGTAGGAGTAGAAAGAATCTGGGCTCAACCAGATCGCTTCATCTTTCTTATTGGTGTTTTGTCTTTGTTCTGCTCCCTTGGGTCGTCAGACCTTTGTATTATTATTGGTTTATTTATATAATGCTGCTTATTATTA
>NW_024718445.1:0-8842 GCF_018991925.1 Homarus americanus
GGGAGCGGTGATGGTGTGAGGGAGCAGTGATGGTGTGAGGGAGCAGTGATGGTGTGAGGGAGCAGTGATGGTGTGAGGGAGTAGTGACGGTGTGAGGGAGTAGTGATGGTGTGAGGCAGCAGTGATGGTGTGAGGGAGCAGTGACGGTGTGAGGGAGTAGTGACGGTGTGAGGTGAGATCTATTTATTTTACCCACAAGGTTTACTTCTCTCTGTCTGTATGTCTTACAGTGGTAGCATCAAGTATTAAGATGCGGGTGAGAGAGAGTGTAGGTGAGCTTCCACCTGATACTTGCCGTACATTACAACACCACCTTGAGTTAGCACAGTACTCCCATCACCAGCAGTTTTAAGTAATGGAATTTCAACTATTTTCTTAATTGTGTGCCACAGTTTAGGTCAGGAGTAGATTAATGGGATATAATAATGAGAAAATTATCTCGGTATATAATATATCCCAGGTTTTTATAGCTATAATTGATATTGTTTATTTATACACATACGCGTGAGTGTGTGCGTGCGTGCATTCGTGTTTTTATAACATTATTTTATTTTAAACTTTATTCCCGTTTAGTTCAACTTGTCTCTTAACAGACAAAAAATAAGTAAATCATATTAATCTCTTCCGTGTGTAAAGGTTATTATTAATACGACTAAACGTTCACCACACACCTGTATTTGTATTCTGCTCTGACGATTAGTGGATAAAGTGTGAAATTTTATTGAACAATTATAGACAAGGATAAAAAAGGCAATAAGTTTACAAATGCCAATAAAGAATGTGAGGGAATTTCTTCTCACCTGAGACGGTACGTTTTAAATTTACTTCCCAATAATCTTTACCAAGACGGAAATCAGGCAAGGAGGGTCCTCATCCCCCCTTTCCCTCTCTGGCTCTCTCTTCTCATCCCCCTCATCCTCCAACTCCCACTCCTTCCACCCCCCCCCTCTCACAGTACCCAAGCACGAGGGCCCTGGACTAACGGGACCCGCCTTCGGGACTTACCACCAATAGAAAAATTCCCTCACTCTGACAACCGGGAAATTAATTTCTTTATCCCCTCGGGAGATTAGTGCCGTCATAGCCCCGTGCACAGGGAAGTGGGTAATGCCCCCCCATGGTATACTTGGCAGTTCCTTCACGATGGCACCCCCACGTGGAAGGCTGCCAGACCTGGACCTGGACCTGGACCTATACTTTCAAAGATTCGTAACTTGGATTTGTTTTCTCGTAAATGAAAGTCCAAGAAGGTGTGTGGCATTGGGGTGGCATTGGGATAAATTTTGCACCGTTGAAGATTAGGTTAGGTTAGGTTAGGAAAGATGAAGCTCTTGAAGGTGTCGTTAAATCACATCTTAATTGACCATCACCTGCACAGGCTGTTCGCGGCGCTACTGTAAACTCCTCTGACCTGTCTGTCTATCGTCTGACGTTGTTTAATATACATTTTTTTAATTTTGAAGCAGATGTACAACAGAGTTAGCTTTATATTTTTAGAGACACTATATGTGTATAGAACTATACCCAGTAGATGTCTTCCTCACCCCATAGGAACACATTGTAAGCTGCTTCTTTGATGGAAACACAGCCACTGGCCATGATGAGATCTCTACATAAACTTTCACCACTGACTGTAATTAATGGCCTTAAATTTCTCAACCTCAATATGACGCCGTCAATTCTCCTCCTCTATGTCAATTGGCTAAAGACCTGACCACAATCCCGGAAACAGTCCTGACCAAAGCAGCTTTTTCTAACCTCAGGAAAAAATGGCTAAGGTGCCATCCAAGAGTATGTGTTTATGAAGAATTTATATTGCCAGTCACTATTAAGACAAATTGAATTATATTCTTAGGAGACTTCTCTTTTAAGACTAGTCGACGGGTTGAGAGAGAGAGAGAGAGAGAGAGAGAGCACTACTAAACGGTATCGTCCCATTACACCTAAATTAAAACAAAACCTAACATTTACTCTTGATACACGACAGTATGACACAAACACCTATAGTACAGCCTATGTGTCAGTCTATACTGTACTCATGTCACTACAGTCAACACCACAAACTTTACCTCAGACTCATCATATATGCGCCTGAACTACCACCTATACACCTTCACTCTTTCAACAGTCTGGAATATTGCCAGATCAGAACATAAAACAAACCGCAGTTTCACACCTGTATGTCGTTAATGCAGCAGTATGCCACATTGAATGTCACATTGGCCTTGGTGTTTACTTTGCCCTTTTCGCTAGATGAATTACGTGTGTGTTGACATAAAAGATTCAAACCAACCTCGATTCCTTGCCTGACCTTCCTACGCAATCCCCCAGTGCCACTCATAACCTCAACGCCACTGCCACTCATGACCTCGACGCCAGTGCCACTCATGACCTCAACGCCACTGCCACTCATGACCTCAACGCCACTGCCACTCATAACCTCGACGCCAGTGCCACTCATGACCTCAACACCACTGCCACTCATAACCTCAACGCCACTGCCACTCATGACCTCGACTCCAGTGCCACTCATAACCTCGACGCCAGTGCCACTCATAACTTCGACTCCAATGCCACTCATAACCTCGACGCCAGTGCCACTCACGGCTCCAAACGTCAAAGCAGTGAGCCAGTATACGTGTGAAGGTAACCGGACAAGTTTCTAAACAAGACCAACCTCTAAGAGAACCTGTATGTCTGCCTCGCTCTAATGGGCTCATAGGGAAGTGTGTCTGGTTTTTGACGGACAATAAGTAGCTTTTTGTTCGCATTTTTTAAGTTGATTGAAAGTGGTTTTTGCGCGCTTGGGAAACTTTTTTTTGTTTTGTTTTTTGGTGGTGGTTTGATGTAGCCAATGATCAGCTCTTGTTATCTTTTTTCCTTTGTTCTAAGTTTTGATTGATTATTTTACTTTTTGTTGATGTTTGGTTTAGATAGTTTTGTACTTTTGCGAATGTTTTTGTTTTTAGTAAGATTCTAGTTTGTGGTTTTGTTTTCGAGATGTTTTGGTTTATGCTCGTGGTTTAGAGTTTTTTTTATTTTGTACTTTTATATTAGACGTTTTAATTTGTGCTTTTGTTTGTTCTAGGTTCTGTTTTAAGCAAGATTCTAGTTTCTCCATTTGTTTTAAATTATAAAGCCTCTGGATTATTCTTCTATTTAGGCCATTTACATATGAACATTGAGATTCTTGGCCTTGTAATTGGATACACAATCATGCGAATCACTCGATAAGATGGTGTAGGTCATCATGATATACACCAGAATTATATATGAAAATACACATACAGTATATAATTAATCTACAAATTCTACGTATTATGAGTAAATTTTTTTCATGCTGTATACAAATGAGAATGATATTATCCTATAGCAATTTCAAGGCAGTTATTGATGGTTCAGAATTATCATCGGTGAATTCAGTGGAAGGCGACACTATCAAAGAGCAAAAAATACACACACACACACACACACACACACACACACACACACACTGTATACCTAACAAAGACCAGAACAAAACAATATTGGGAGCCACAGGAGAGAAAAACAATTTATCTCCACTTCCTTCTAAGGAGACAACTTGTGAAAAGCCGTATGTCACCCGGATGGCCAACTGTCCTAATTTGTATGGGACTGTGAGAGACCCCTTTTCGAGGCAGCAATATCTCTTCGCCTGATCGATCTCTCTTTAGAAACTTTTCACTCCCAAGGAACGAACCTGAAACTGGTGGGAGTCTTATGTGTCAGGAGTTAGATGGGAGTCGGGTTTCTTTTCGGCTTGGAATATATGTAAGAGTTATGTGTCTTTGTTTGTTTTTGGGGGGAAGAAAAAGATCTGCGCCGTAAAAAAATTATGTTGATATTCATTATTTCGTATCTGAGGAGAAAAGATGTGACGCCTGGAGAGTGTTTACTTGTTGGTGCAAAGTGTTGGGGGTGACGTTGGTCAGGGACCTTTGTGGTAGAACTTTTCGCCGAGGAGCCTGCTGGGATTGGCACTGTTATGTAAGGAAGACATTATAATAACAATTGTTGGTTGTAAGCTAATGCAAGTAGCAGCTGTAATGGTGTCGTTTGAACGGTATAATAGGGTAAAGGCACCACCGATTGGATAGAATTGTCAATGGACAACAGTAGCACAAGTTTGATTATAGCGGCAGTGATAGCTAGCGGTTGGTTATGGTGCTGTAACAATAGCTTGAAATGGAATAACACAGGCAACGATAACAATATAGATAATAGCAGCAACAGTAAAAGTCTCGCTAATAGTAACAGCTACACAGTCAGCAGCTGAAACAGTTAACACGTCACGTCACCTCGCCCACTCAGAATACATTTACCCACATGAGAATGGAGTTTCTATGTTGATGTGAAGGACAATACGTTCTGGAGACGTCTGCCCTTAGTTGCTCCCGTTCCTGAGGGAGGGTGGCTGGAATATTATATATGATATACAGTATTTTAACTCCGCACACACATCATAGACTTGGGTCCTTCTCTCCACTTGGGTACGTCCAGATTAATAACATAATAGCATAAAATAATCCAGACTTTATAATGACAGATTATACTATGTTGTACAGTACCAGGGTTAAACTTGTTATTTTCATCTTATTTCATTGTATACAAAAAGAAATATCGGTTTTTATATCCAGGAAGAGGTGTGACTAAGTGTATATCCTTTTATAACTACTAAATCACCCCCAGGATATACTTTTAGATTAATTTATATAGATATCCTTTAATTTTTAAGTTCAGTAAAAAGTAATTTACCTCCCGTCAGATTATCTCCTCACGTAGTTCAAAACTTCCAGGAAACTAAAGGGTATCATCCGACTGAAGACAAGAATATATGTACACTTAGACTACCACAAGAGATGGTACAAGTGCTTCAGTAACTCCTAAGTCTCTAAGGTTAAGATCCAGGACTTCAGTAGTTTTTTCTTTCATTGTTAAATTTTGAGGCGCGAAAACTATTACCTTTTTGTGTTTTTTCCCAGAATGTATCCGGCTTCCTACAAGGAGAGTTTTAAATACATACTTGGGGGTAAAATTAGGATGGTTTTAGAATGTAAATTAAAAAATGGATACAGCGTGGAGTCTTTTGTTGCCGGGGAGGGTATCTTACTAAGATACTATCTTAGTGTTATTGTTGGCTCTCTCTCTCTCTCTCTCTCTCTCTCTCTCATACCTCCCCTGTATTCCTCCCACCTCCCCTTTCTTCCCCTCTCTCCCTTCTACCTCCCCTCTTCCTCCTACCTCCTCTCTCTCCCCCATTTAACCTTCTCTTTAACGCTCTCAGGTAGGTTGAAGATCAGAGGTAGTCGGTCAAATTGCACTAACAATTCCATCAAAACAATGAAGATATAAACAAACATTCTCACATCTCCTCTTCTCCAGATCTCACCTTTCTCAACTCCTCTCAACCGGAACCTTAAAGCTCTCGGATTCACTCCTTCAACAACGTTTTCAATATTTGCATACATCTTCACATTTATTGGTGTAGATTTCGACAGTATTCCCCCCCCCCCCAGCCTCTCGAGTTATATAATACTATATTCATAAGGGTTTGGAAGGTGGTGCTGGAGGTAGTGACACTTTCTTATCAGTGTTTTAAGGACTCAGTGGTGATTTTTAATGGTAATTTCATGTTGATTTTATAGAGATTTCAATATTTATTGGTGGTATTTCAGTTCTCAAGGGTTCAAGTTTATCTCGGAATAAACGTTATCATATGGAAAAAAAATAAAATCACAAACTTGTTTACACTCGTATGAACATACTTTTTTTTGTGTGTGTATATTCAAAAACACCATGAAGGAATTGTTGGAGAAAATACAACACTTCTCTGATGTGTATTGTTTAATTAAACATTACAGTAAAGGATGTATATTCTAATTATTAAAACACAACAGTAAACACAGAAAATATCCTCCTATAAGACATTTATAACACCAACGTAAAGTAATAATCCGTTAAACTTTCACAGAAAAGTAAGAATTTTTTTTCCAGATTAAACGGCGTAAACCTCGACTGGTAGAATTACGTCATCAAAGACTCTTCACAAAGAACGTGTAATTTTCCCCTAAGACTCTCAGACAATCAAATCACGACACAAGACAAGCTCAAACCAATGGTCGTCTTTGGGTTGATATTCTTGATCTATAACCGTGGGAAGATTTCTTTATGGGAGTGTCTCTCTCTCTCTCTCTCTCTCTCTCTCTCTCTCTCTCTCTCTTATTGATCTTGTTCTTCCATCTTCCTTCCCATCTCGTGTTTTTTGTCATTTATTCAGTCCATCTTTTTCTACTCTCCTGTGTTTCCGTTTCTCTCCCTTCATTGATTTATACACCCTCTCTCTCTCTCCTTCTATCTATTTGTTAGTATTTTATCCCCTCTTAGTATCTTCCTTTCTTCCCTTCCCATTTTATTCCTGTTTTATTCCCTCCTTTTTCTCCCCTTCCTTCTTCTTCTCCACTTATCTCCTCTTTCGTTTCCTTCCCTTTTAATTAGTGGAGGTAAGAGTACTCTTTCTAGTTAATGTCTTGACTATAATATGTCGCTATATTTGACAAAGTGTTTGGATGTCTTAGCTGAGACATAGACGTTCTCCCACCTCAAGGCTTACTAGAGTCTCGGTGCATATGTGACTCCATATTGTCTTACGAATTATCGTAGCTTAAGTCATCCAGTTACATACGTTCTTACACCCCATTTAGGTACATTCTCTCTCACTTCCATTTAGAGAGAGAGAGAGAGAGGGGGGGGGGATTCGTATAAATCTCTAACGACTCGTATAGGGTAGCGAGACGAGACCAATATTTGCGACTCGTAACTGCAGCGAGACGAGACCAATATTTGCGACTCGTAACTGCAGCGAGACGAGACTTTTTGAAGTCAGTAACGAGGTCTCGGTCTCGTCCTCTATGTAATAAGAGACTGGGAAGTTGGTCTCTTATGGTATTTATTGACGGCGGCCAAAACAGGGTATCTGACCATCTGTATTCCTAAAGAGATCTATTAGTTATTTTTCCATCCTGTATTTTGGGTTAAGAGAACACTTGAGTCCCATTTGTAGTTGGACACCATTTTGGGATAATAATTTTACGTTTGTATTGTGAGTCACTGTGATATTTCGTGTGTGTGTGTGTGTGTGTGTGTGTACATGAATGTTTATACGAGCATGAGTATGTAATTATGTGCACGACTGACTGTATTGAATGTATACCTGTATAGTATATTATGAACGCATATGTATGAATAGATATCAATAAACACCATTCATTCTCTTAGCTTATACAACGTCTCAATATTTCTACAATTAAGATTAAATTAGGCCTCAAACTCTGCCACATTCAACATAAACAAAGGTAAAATTGGTGACTGCTTCAGCTACCTTTGTTTGTGTACCTGTGTGTTCCTCTTTCATGTGTAAATGTTCCATGTCCGCTGCAAAGAACTAAGGACGGCCAAAGACATCTAGGCGCAGTAATTGGCACTATGGACTTCAAGACCGAGTATGTAGCGGGAAAGGTGAATGAGTGGGTTAGTGAAATCCAAACTCTGTCTGAGATTGCTAACACAGAGCCACATGCGGCTTTTACTGCATTCACCCATGGAGTCAAGCATCGTTGGAACTACCTGATGCGTACTATCCCAGATATGGGACCCCTCCTCCACCCTCTGGAAGAAGCTATCAGTGTCAAGTTCACTCCCAAATTAGTGAAACACACTCACTTAACCCCAGCAGAAAGAGCACTTCTTGCACTTACATCAAGACTGGGAGGGATGGGACTCACCAATCCAGAGGAGATTGCAGCCACCGAACATCAAAATTCACTTTAGCTCACGGCAGCCCTCACGGACCACATAATAGCCCAGAACGCATCAGGGGAGGTCAATACCAGTGAAGTAAACGAGATTCGTAGGTCCATTACGACAGATCGACAGCACTGCCAAAATGATAAGTTGCAGAAACTGTTGCTACAGGTTCCAGAAAATTTGAAAAAAAAGTAGCTATAGCGCAGGAGGTGGGCGGCTCGAACTGGTTAACTATGTTACCGATAAGAGCAAATGGTTCCAGTCTTAACAAACAAGAATTTACAGATGCCATTGCTCTAAGGTACGGTCGGCCAGTAGAAGGTTTGCCCTCCCAATGCGTGTGTGGCTCTTCCTATGACGGCGATCACGCCATGGTGTGCAAGAAAGGGGGCTTCATATGCATGAGGCATGACGAAGTAAGGGACCTTACAGGAAATATGTTGAAGAAAATCTGCCGAGATGTCATGGTAGAACCAACCCTCCTTCCATTGGATGGTGAGATCTTCCAACATAGGACTTCAAACACATCTAACGAAGCCCGTGTTGACGTCAGTGCTCGAGGATTCTGGACGCGGGGACAGCGAGCTTTCTTCGACATTAGGATTTTTTTATCCCATGGCTGCATGTCACCGTAACCTAGCTCTCGATGCTGCACATAGGAGGAACGAGAACGACAAGATAAGGGCATATGGGGAGAGAATCCAAAACGTTGATCAAGGCAGCTTCACTCCTCTAGTGTTCACAACCTCTGGTGGGATGGGACCAAGTGCAAGATGTTTCTCCGCCAGACTCACGGAGGTGATCTCCGAACAGAAGCAGCAGCCCAGAAGTTATGTTACAACCTGGATGAGATGTCGACTGTCTTTCTCTCTCCTTCGGTCGGCTTTGCTCTGCCTCAGGGGAACGAGAGCTTCTGCCCCAACTCCGACAACTGCCGCAGATATTGACTATGAGGCTACTGTCACTGAATGCCGTATAGATCTGCGGCACAACTAATTTAACACAGATAGGATAGCTA
>NW_024718446.1:0-17884 GCF_018991925.1 Homarus americanus
GTGATGTTGTTTATGTGGTTTAAGATGTACCTTTGTTGTGTGGGGGGGTGTGGGTGGAAAATGTGTTCCCAGTGTTGTTTTAGTGTTTGTGCTACCTCGGCTGGCTCATTGATTTTCCTACCATTTACTAGCAGGTGATCAAAGGGGAGTTTCGCAGTTCCTTTCAGCCTGGCGATCCTTTGCCAAAATTCTCGGGGGTTATGTGTTCTGTGTTCTTGGGCAGCCTCTACGAGTTTTGCCCAGTGAACCTCATGATCTTGACAGAGGCTATGGATGATGTGTGTTCTTAGTGTGGAGATGTCTGTGGAAACTGGTGCTAGGTTAAGTTTGTTTAGTTCGAATCGTGTCCTGTAGCAGTGAAGTAGGCGTTGAGTTCTTATGGAGGGTGTGAAGGAGTATTTTTTCTTGAACCGGTGTTTAGGAATGTGGGTATCTGCTATGGCGGTGATAGTGTTGAAAAGGTGTGTCCAGGTTTCCTCAATCATCCTAGTGGGTTGGTGTTCGAGGTTGAGAGTGTATTGTTGTTCAGAGAGTGTTTTCTTGAAGGCATCCCAATCTGCGTGTTGATACTGGTATTGAGGTGAGGTTGCTGGGAGGAGGATGGGATTGTTGGAGAGGTGAAGAGTGATGGGAATGTGGTCTGAGCCTGATAGGGGGCCGGGAGTGATGTAGTGTTGGAATTGGAGGGCAGGGGTGTTGGTGATGACGATGTCTGGAGTGCCTTTGCCGTGAGCAGCGTAGAATGTGGGGAAGAAAGGGCCAATGTGGTGAAGGTTTTGTGAGTGACCAAAGCGTGTAGTTGTTGGCCAAGGGGGTCGATGCGGTTGTGTTGGAATGCGGTGTGGTGTGCATTGAGGTCGGCCATTAGTATTACAGGTAGGTGTGAGTTGTTAAAGATGGGGTTTAGGTCTGTGAATGGGATACGCGAGTTAGGTCTTGAGTATGTTGTGCAGATGATAATCTGTCCGTGTTGAGTGTAGATCTTGGCGGCCATGAAGTGTTTGAAGGCAAAGTTGGTGATGAATTCGTGTTTCATGGAGGATCTGATGAGGATTGCAACGCCCTCGAATAGTTCGTGGGGTGATTGTCTGCTTGTGTAGCCGAAGTGCTTGATTTTGGTGTCTGTGCATATTGAGTTGAGGAGGAGGATGTCTGGGTTGTGTTCTTGTATGAGGAGAGAGATGGCATGTCTGTTTGAGTGATATGCTCTACAGTTGTATTGCATAATGGTGATCATGTTGTATAATTTGTTACTTATATGAGATTGAAATTCTGGGGTGCAGAGATGAGGTCTAACTTGTCGAGTGACTGTGAGCGAGGTCTGAGTGAGGTGTATGTAGGTGAGGGATGGGCGGTTACGTGACTGTGTGTGTCGGGGAGTCGGGAAGAGGAGTGGAGTGTGCTAGGTTCGTGTCGGGGTTGTTTCCTGTTTTCTTTGGGGTAGTGCCGAATAGATTTACTTTAATTATAGATTTAGTTGGATGTGTGTATTTTATAATTCTTTTGCAGTCAGGTGTGTAGGAAGAAAGGGGGGAGGTGTTTTTCCTCTTAGGCCTAGTGGTCTTGACCACCATTTCAGTGGGGGGATGGGCAGCCATTTTATTCTTGGGAGTCTGAGGTGTTAGGGGAAGATTGGGTTTGGTTCGGAGTTTGGAGGTTCGGGAGTTCATCGTAGTCGTGTGGGAAAAGTCAGGTGTAGGCAAGGTCAAGGTGGAGGGGTCGGGAGGTTTTCGACTGATTACTCCGGGGGGTGAGGTAACAGTAGGTTGGTGAGATAAGTCAGGTGTGGGCATGGCAGAAGTGGAGGGGCGGAGGGAGATTGCAGTGGCTTCTCTGGGGGGAGGGGGTGGCATGCTGGTCCGGTCGGGGATGGGGGCAGTGGGGAAGATGAGGTCGGGACCGGTTCTGAAGGAATCAGGAATGTGTATGGTAGGGAGGCCGTTCTCCCTCAAACCATCAATTGCCAGTTTCAGAAAAAGAGACCTGTTTCCGTTGCTTAGGGTATGTGCCAGAAGTATGATGGTGGTGATTTTTGCGTCCATGTCGGAGGAGGGTGGGGGGGCGGTCACGTTGTTGGTCCAGCAAGTGCGGGTGGGGAGGGCCGAGGCAGTAGGGAGTGAGTGGTGGGGAGGTGGAGGTGGTGCTGTAGGAGGTGATCGGCGGGGAGGGAGTGGGGTTGTGCTATTGTCGAGTCTAATTTTGCACTTGTTGCTGATGGCAGCGTGAGGGCCTTTGCAGTTGCAGCATTTTGTTACCGTGGCAGTGCAGTTTCGGTATGAGTGGCCTTGATTGGCACACTTTGAGCAGGTTATTGTATTACTGCAACGGTTGGTGTTGTGCCCGAATTGATAGCAATTAAAACATTGGTGTACCTGTATGTAATGTTGAAATTCAATGTCTCTTGAGGGGATGATATTGCTGCCGATTTTAATTCCGTATGATTTTAATTTGATGGCGTCAGTTTGAGTAGCCGTAGTGATTTTTAACATGGGGAGAGTTCCCATCCGGGCTGCATATGTCATTTGGGGGGTGTTTTGTGAGTTGAGTTCTGTCAATAGGTTAGGGTTGTCAAGGATCTGAGGAATGACTTTCCTACATATGAGGGTGCATTTTGCGCGGTATTCGGGTGAACTGAGGACCGTTAGGCCATTGTCCCTCAGTCTATTGTTCACTGCTGGGGAGTGGAATAGGTCGGCATCTTCATCAGTTTGTACAAATATTTTGACAATGTCGTCATTGGTGAAGGAACGGATCTGAAATATACATGTCAGCTGGAAAATAAGTGAGGCGAGGTCGGTGCACGGTTGGATGGTACGGTCCACTTTGATTTTAATTGAAGGCATGTTACCTGTTTGATTTGGAGATTTATGGAGATCTCCCCTAACAGTCCCTAATTTCCTGCGCCCCTCACGTAGGGGAGGCCCTGCACTATCACAGGGGTCCCCAGGCGAATCGGCAGGCTGTGCTGTCCCTCCACCCTTCACACAAACACGCACTAGCGAGGTGTGGGGACAGAGGGCGTTTCCAGACGAATACTCCCCTGTACGTCAGCTGACAGGGGAATAGGTCCTTTCACGGCACGGAAGAGAAGGATTAGAGTAGAAGAAAAAGGTCTGAAAACTCACTGCCGACTCTCTCTTCACACCAAGCCCCTCAGCAGCATTCGGGGTTCCTAAGGGAGGTCCGATACTGTAGGAGAGGCTCAATGTGTTGATTGAATCAACAGAATTGTCAGTAGGAAAATGGCGGTTAGGAGCTTGGGTTTTCCAGGGTACGTGGGAAGGTGGGATAGGTCCAATGTCTAGCCAATCAGCTGTGACTGTTCCTTCTCCGGCTTCCACTTCGCTCTGACTTCTACTGCTCCTGATTGCGACTGCTCCCGACTGCGACTGGCGACTCACTGTGTAATCGCGAAGAAGAAAGAAAAATGCTAGTGACAGGGGGGAAGGAGGTTCAGAGGAAGAATAAAGGGAGGATGGAAGTGAATTTTAGAAGGAGAGAACAGGTGCAGTGGCTAAACACCGCTTGCGTGAGGGGGTAGGCAAAATGCCCTGAGGGTGCAACAACAACAACAATCAGGACGAGGCAGAGGGAGGGCGGGAGCAGGTCCGAGCAAGCAAAGGGCCAACGCGGGTGTTCTGATTGTCGTCTTAGCTCGGGCAGTGTTGGCAGAGCGTAGGAAGAACCGCCCCGCCACGGCGGCGGCGCAAGCCGAGAAACGCAAGTGGACGGACGCACAGGCACACACGATCAAAGCAAACAGAGAAGGTGAAAATATAGAAATTTTGCTAGTCGTAGGGTTGTTTGGATAAAGATGAAGGTAAAGTCTTTGAGCTATGTCAAAGAGGAACGGAGCGAGTTGGAGGAAGGGTTTTTGAATCTTTGAGCTTGAAATGTCAAAGTATTCATAGTAAGGAAGGATGAGCGTATCGTAGGAGAGTTTTTAGTAATAGCAGCAGACAGATTTGAGCTTTTTTGTCAAATTATGAACGGAGACGAGAATGAGATATAGGCTGAATGGTTTCAGTCTTGAGTTAGGTCGATTTTATTGAGAATTGGATGTCACAGACGTTGGGTATGTTTTAATTTGTTTCTGAGAGTTGTGGGTCTTTCAGCTATGTCAGAGAGAAATGGAGAGAGTTGGAGGAAGAGTTTTGAATCTTTGAGCTTGAAATGTCAAAGTATTCGTAGTAAGGAAGGATGAGTGTATCGTAGGAGAGTTATTTAGTAATAGCAGGGGACAGATTTGAGCTTTGTCAAATTGTGAACGGAGATGAGAGTGAGATATAGGTTGTTTGGTTTCAGTCTTGAGTTAGGTCGATAATGTTGACAGTGGCTGGTATAGAGGTTGGGTATGTTTGATTTGGTTTTGGAGAGTTGTGGTGTTATGAGAGGCTTTGTCTGGCGGGGGTGGGGGAGTTTGTGTTTGGGGATTGGCGGGGGTGGAGGTTGTATGTTGAGTTGAGGTGAATTACTTTTTTGCTTCGGGGGGGTTGTTGTGTGAGTGTGTATGCGTTTGCGTGGAAATGTAGTAAGGGGAGAGGGGGAGGGTTAGGATAATTGATATAAGGTCAGGTATGGTTCGGTTGTCGGGAGGAGGGGGGAGGAGAGGAGAGGAGAGGGGAGGCGAGGAGAGGAGAGGGGGGCTTTGGAGGTTGTTGGGTTAATTTATAGTATGGTAGGATTTCTTAGGGGTGATATGATTTGTGTTGCTAATGAATAGTTGTATTGAGTCATAGGTTTTTTTTTTTTTTTTTTTAGGAGGGTCGAAGGGCTTGTTAGAAAGGTCGGGTATATTAAGTTTTTCTTTTGGGAGAGATTGAAGGTGTTGATTAGTGATTGGATAGTGAGTTAGGTTTTTTTTTTTTTTTTTTGGAGGGATTGTAGAGTAAGATTGGGTGGGTTAAGTTTTTCTTTTGGGAGGATTGAAGGTGTTGATTAGTGATTGGATGGAGTTAGCATTTTTTTTTTTTTTTTTTTATAGGAGGGATTGTGAGTAAGATTGGGACGGTTAAGTTTTTCTTTCGGGAGGATTGTAGGTTTTGTTAGTGGTTGGCAGAGTTGGGTTAAATATTGCTTTCTTTCTTTCCTTTGGCTTGTAAAGGACTTCTGCAATTGCGTTGTAGGCTCTTGCAGGTATTCTAAGTTCCAGGTCCCATTCTAGAGGGAGAGGGTTTGAGTACAGGTACAATGCACCCCTTCCCGACCTTATTGGCTAAGGGAGGCGTTCATGTCATCTGTATGTTGGTACCATATTGTTAGGTACACCTCTCCGACCATATTGGCTAAGGGAGGTGCCCATAAAACAGTGTTGGTAACATTCATGAGGGAGAGGGTTTGCGTACAGGTACTGTGCACCTCTCCCCGACCTTATTGGCTAAGGGAGACGTACACGTCATCTGAGTTAGTATGGGATGGGTAAGTTAGGTATTTTTTTTGGGAGGAGTGATAGGGTGTGGTTAGTTAATGGTAGAATGGTTATTTTTTATTTTGTGTGGGATTGCTAGTATGGGATGGGTAAGTTAGGTATTTTTTTTGGGAGGAGTGATAGGGTGTGGTTAGTTAATGGTAGAATGGTTATTTTTTATTTTGTGTGGGATTGTTAGTAACGGCTGGGTATGTTAGGTTTTTATTTTGGGGGGATTGTTAGGGTCTATTCTTTCTTTTTTAGGGGGGGGGTGTTAGTGCAGGCTGAGTGGGTTAGTTTTTATTTATTTATTTATTTATTTTATTTATTTATTTATTTATTTATTTTTTTGTCGGAGTGGTCTTGAGTTTGAGTTGGTGGCGTGGGGTTTGGAGTGAGGGGGAGGAATCATTGGGTGAGGGTTAAGAGAGTTAGGTTTTAATTTGAGGGAATTTTTTTTTTTTTTTTTTTTTTTTTTTTTTTTTTGGGTGTATAGGGAAGTTATTAATACAAGGGAAGTGGGAGGGGAGTGTTTGGTCTGTTTAGTGTGGAGGGATTTCTGTCTCTGAATCTGCGTGGGAGTATGATGTTGTCGAAATAATCCTGCCATTGAGGGTAAGTAGTGAGGAGTGATTCTATTTGTTTGTCACCTAGTTGTCTCTAGTAGATGTTAAGTGGGGGGAGGGAGCTGAGTTCATGTAGATGACTATTTGGGGTGAAGGATGACCAGTGTGTGTTATGGATGAATCTTAGTGCTTTGTTTTGTATGACTTGAAGTTTCTTGGCGCTTGATGGTGGTGCTAGCTGGAGTGTGTTAGGTGCATAAGTCAATAGTGGGCGTATGAGGGCTTTGAATAGGTGTGTTTTGGTTTTGATTGATGCGGTTCTGAATCTGTATATATTCCCGAGTGTTTTGTTTGCGATCAAAGCCTTCATATTGGTGTGTAGTGTCATGGTGAGGGTGTCGTTGAATGTGACTCCTAGGATTGTGTTTGTTCGTTTGATAGTTATAGGTGAAGGGTAGGCGATGTAGGGGTTTAGGTAAATGTGACCCCCGGACAAGGGGTGCCCTGCACTATCACAGGTTCCCTTGCCGGATCGACCGTATCGCTAAGTCCCGCCTCCCGTTCAAAGAACGGAGTGCATGAGGGGGATGAAAAAAGGAAAGAAGAGGATTTAGAGAGTAGAAACAGCCTACCTACCACGCCACGTTCGGTTAGCCAATCAGAGCACCGCAGTAAACGTGCATGTATCACGCCACCGTGGGGCACCACTGATTGGCCAATCCAGGACGTAGACGCACGGGTAGTAGTCAATATTTGGGGAGCCCAAATATTTGTTTTTTCCAAAAGTTGGAATTTCCCGTACAATCTGTGATGGTAATTACACCGTCACTATGTTGAGTAAGTACAATCACTAGGATTGAGTGTCCTATCACAACAAAGTTGCAGACTGCTCAAACATGCAGCAAAAGAGGCAGGTCTTCGCAGCTCCGGGTCTGTTTGTTCTCCGGCGTCCCCGTCGCTCTACGTGTCTGCTCTCTATAGGGGCATTTTTATACTCGATCAGGGGTTTTTATTAAACTCGATGAGGGGGCTTTGTTATACTCGAACAGGGGACTTTGTTTTAATCGGCCAGGGGACTATGTTTTAGTCGACCAGGGGACTTTGTTATTCTCGATCAGGGGGCTTTGTTATACTCGATCAGCGGACTTTGTTATACTCGATCGGGGGGCTTTGTTATACTCGATCTTGTGACTTTGTTATACTCGATCAGGGGACTTAAGTATACTCGATCAGGGAACTTTGTTATTTTCGACCAGGGGCCTTTGTTATACTCGACCAGGGGGCTTTTTTATACTCGATCAGGGGTTTTTGTTAAACTCGATGAGGGGGTTTTGTTAAACTCGATGAGGGGGCTTTGTTATACTCGATCAGGGGACTTTGTTATACTCGGCCAGTGGACTATGTTATACTCGACCAGGGGTCTTTTTTAAACTCGATGATGGGGCTTTGTTATACTCGATCAAAGTTCTTTGTTGTACTCGATTAGAGACTTTGTTATACTCGACCGGGGGGCTTTTTTATACTCGACGAGGGGGCTTTGTTATACTCGATCAGGGGACTTTGTTATACTCGATCTGGGGACTTTGTTATACTCGATCAGGGGACTTTGTATTTACTCGATTAGGGACATTGATATATTCGATCAGGTGCCTTTCTTATACGAGATCAGAGGACTTTGTTATACTCGATCTGGGGACTTTGATATTCTCGATCAGGGGACTTTGTTATACTCGATCAGGGGACTTTGTTATACTCGATCAAGGGACTTTGTTATACTCGATCTGATGACTTTGTTATACTCGATCAGGGGACTTTGTATATACTCGACTAGGGACATTGTTATATTCGATGAGGTGCCTTTCTTATACTCGATCAGGGGACTTTGTTATGCTCGATGACGGGACTTTGTTATACTCGATCATGGGACTTTGTTATACTAGATCAGAGGACTTTGTTATACTCGACCAGGGGACTTTGTTATACTCGACCAGGGGACTTTGTTATACTCCATTTGGGTCCTTTGTTATACTCGATCAGGGGATATAGTTATGCTCGATTAGGGGACTTTGTTATACTCGACCAGGAGACTTTGTTATACTCGATCAGGGGACTTTGTTATACAAGAATAAGGTACTTTGTTATACTCGATCTTGGGACTTTGTTATACGCCATTAGGGTCCTTTGTTATACTCGATCAGGGGACTTAGTTATAAGCGATCAGGGGACTTTGTTATACTCGATCAGGGGGCTTTGTTATACTCGATTAGGGGACTTTGTTATACTCGATCAGGGGTGTTTGTCTTACTCGATCAGGAGACTTTTTATACTCTATCAGGGGACTTTGTTATACTCGATTAGGAGATTTTGTTATACTCGACCAGTGGCCTTTGTTATACTCGATAAGGGGCCTTTGTTATACTCGATCATAGGACTTTGTTATACTCGACCAGGGGACTTTGTTATACTCGACCAGAGGGATTTTTTATACTCGATCTGGGGGTTTTGTTAAACTCGATCAGGGGGCTTTCTTATACTCAGTTAGGGGAGTTTGTTATAGACGACCATGTGACTTTGTTATACTCGATCAGGGGACTTTGTTATACTCGTTCAGGGGACATTGTTATAACCGATCAGGTAACTTTGTTATAATCGATCACCGGACTTTGTTATACTCGATCTGGGGGCTTTCTTATACTCGATCTTGGGACTTTGTTATACTCGATCAGGGGACTTTATTATACTCGATCAGGGGACATTGTTATTGTCGACCAGTGGCCTTTGTTATACTCGATTCGGGGCCTTTGAAATACTCCATCATGGGACTTTGTTATACTCGACCAGGGGATTTTGTTATACTCGACCAGGGGGCTTTGTTCTATTCGATCAGAGGGCTTTGTTATACTTGATCAGGGACTTTGTTATACTCAACCAGGGGGCTTTTTTATACTCCATCAGGGGTTTTTGTTAAACTTGTTCAGGGGTGTTTGTTTTACTTGATCAAGGGACTTTGTTATACTCGATTAGGGGATTTTGTTATACTCGACAAGGGGCCTTTGTTATACTCGATAAGGGGCCTGTGTTATACTCGATCATGGGACTTTGTTATACTCGACCAAAGGACTTTGTTATACTCGACCAGGGGCCTTATTTATACTCGATCATGGGGTTTTGTTAAACTCGATGAGGGGGCTTTGTTATACTCTATCAGGGGACTTTGTTATACTCGGCCAGGGGACTTTGTTTTACTCGACCACGGGACTTTGTTATACTCGATGAGGGGGCTTTGTTATACTCGATCAGGGGACTTTGTTATACACGATCATGGGACTTTAGTATACTCGATCAGGGGACTTTGTTATACTCGATCAGGAACTTTGTTATCACGCCCGATCTTGGGACTTTGTTATATACTCGATCAGGGGACTTTGTTATATCGATCAGGGCTTTGTGTAGTCGATAAGGGGACTTTGTTAAACTCGATCAGGGACTTTGTTATTCTCAGTCATGGCACTTTGTTATCTCCGATCAGGAGACTTTGTTGCCGATCTTGGGACATACTCGACCAGGGGGCTTTTTTATACTCGATCAGGGTTTTTTTTAAACTCGATGAAGGGGCTTTGTTATACTCGATCAGGGGACTTTGCAATACTCGACCAGGGGACTTTGTTATACACGACCAGGGGACTTTGTTATACTCGATCAGGTGACTTTGTTATACTCGATCAGGGGACTTTTTTATACTCGATCATGGGCATTGGTATACTCGATCAGGGGGCTATCTTATACTCGATCAGGGGACTTTGTTATTCTCGATAAGGTGACACTGTTGTACTCGATCTGCGGACTTTGTTATACTCGACCAGGGGGCTTTTTTTTACTCGATGAGGGGGTTTGTTATACTCGATCAGGGGACTTTGTTATACTCGACTAGGGACATTGTTATATTCGATCAGGTGCCTTTCTTATACTCGATGAGGGGGCTTTGTTATACTCGATGACGGGACATTGTTATGTTCGATCAGGGGACATTGTTATACTCGATCAGGGGTGTTTGTTTTACTCGATCAGGGGACTTTGTTATACTCGATCAGGGGACTTAGTTATGCTCGATTCGGTGAATTAGTTATACTCGATGATGGGGCTTTGTTATTCTCGATCAGGGACTTTGTTATACTCGACCAGGGGACTTTCTTATACTCGAAGAGGGGCTTTGTTTTATTCGATCAGGGGACTTTGTTATACTCGATCAGGGGACTTTGTTATACTCGATCAGGGGCTTTGTTATACTCAATTAGGGGTGTTTGTTTTACTCGACTGGGACTTTGTTATATTCGGTCAGGTGCCTTTCTTATACTCGATTAGTGGACTTTGTTATACTCGATCAGGGGACTTTGCTATTCTAGATCAGGGCACTTTGTTATACTCGATCAAGGTAGTTTGTTATACTCGATCAGGGGACTTTGTTATACTCGATCAGGAGACTTTGTTATACTCGATCTTGGGACTTTGGTTTACGCCATTAGGGTCCTTTGTTATACTCGATCAGGGGACTTAGTTATTTTCGATCAGGGGACTTTCTTATACTCGATTATGGGACTTTGTTATACTCGATCATGCGACTTTATTATACTCGACCAGGGGACTTTGTTATACTCGACCAGGGGGCTTTTTTATACTCGATCAGGGTTTTTTTTTAAACTCGATGAAGGGGCTTTGTTATACTCGATCAGGGGACTTTGTAATACTCGACCAGGGACTTTGTTATACACGACCAGGGGACTTTCTTATACTCGATCAGGTGACTTTGTTATACTCGATCAGGGGACTTTTTTATACTCGATAAGGAGACTTTGTTATACCCAACCAGAGGACTTTGTTATACTCGACCAGGGGACTTAGTTATGCTCGATTAGGGCACTTATTTATACTCGATCAGGGGACTTTGTTATACTCTATCAGGGGATTTTGTTATACTCGACCAGGGGCCTTTGTTATACTCGATAAGGGGCCTTTGTTATACTCGATTATGGGACTTTGTTATACTCGACCGGGGGACTTTGTTATACTCGACCAGGGGACTTTCTTTATACTCGATCAGGGGTTTTTGTTAAACTCGATGAGGGGTCTTTGTTATACTCGATCAGGGGACTTTGTTATACTCGATCAGGGGACTTTGTTATACTCGATCAGGGGCTTTATTGTAGTCGATAAGGGGACTTTGTTAAACTCGATCAGGGGACTTTGTTATTCTCGACCATGGCACTTTGTTATACTCGATCAAGAGACTTTCTTATACGCGATCTTGGGACTTTGTTATACTCGACCAGGGGGCTTTTTTATACTCGATCAGGGGGGTTTTGTAAAACTCGATGAGGGGACTTTGTTATACTCGATCAGGGGAATTGTAATACTCGACCAGGGGACTTTGTTATACACGACCAGGGGACTTTGTTATACTCGATCAGGGGACTTTGTTATACTCGATAAGGGGACTTTTTTATACTCGATTATGGGCATTGGTATACTCGATCAGGGGGCTATGTTATACTCGATCAGGGGACTTTGGTATTCTCGATAAAGGTATTTACTGTTGTACTCGATCTGCGGACTGTTATACTCGATCAGGGGCCTTTGTTATACTCGATCACGGGACTTTATTATACTCGATTTGGGGACTTTGTATATACTCGACTAGGGACATTGTAATATTCGATCAGGTGCCTTTCTTATTCTCGATCAGGGGGCTTTGGTATACTCGATTACGGGACATTGTTATGTTCGATAGGGGACTTTGTTATACCCGATTAGAGGACTTTGTTATACTCGATCAGAGGACATTGTTATACTCGATCTTGGGACTTAGTTTGCCTCGATTCGGTGAATTAGTTATACTCGATGGTAGGGCTTTGTTATTCTCGATCAGGGACTTTGTTATACTCGACCAGGGGACTTTCTTATACTCGAAGAGGGGGCTTTATTTTACTCGATCAGGGGACTTTGTTATACTCGATCAGGGGACTTTGTTATACTCGATGAGGGGGCTTTGTTATACTCAATTAGGGGTGTTTGTTTTACTTGACTCGGGACTTTGTTATATTCGGTAAGGTGCCTTTCTTATACTCGATTAGTGGACTTTGTTATACTCGATCAGGGGACTTTGTTATTCTAGATCAGGGCACTTTGTTATACTCGATCAGGATACTTTGTTATACTCGATCAGGGGACTTTGTTATACTCGATCAGGAGACTTTGTTATACGCGATCTTGGGACTTTGTTATACGCCATTAGGGTCCTTTGTTATACTCGATCAGGGGACTTAGTTATTTTCGATCAGGGGACTTTGTTATACTCGATTATGGGGCTTTGTTATACTCGATCATGCGACTTTATTATACTCGACCAGGGGACTTTGTTATACTCGACCAGGGGGCTTTTTTATACTCGATCAGGGTTTTTTAAACTCGATGAAGGGGCTTTGTTATACTCGATCAGGGGACTTTGTAATACTCGACCAGGGGACTTTGTTATACACGACCAGGGGACTTTGTTATACTCGATCAGGTGACTTTGTCATACTCGATCAGGGAACTTTTTTATACTCGATAAGGGGACTTTGTTATACCCGACCAGGGGACTTTGTTATACTCGACCAGGGGACTTTGCTATACTCGACCAGGGGACTTTGTTATACTCGGTCAGGGGACTTTGTTATACTCGATTAGGGGCCTTTGTTATACTCGAAAATGGGACTTTGTTATACTCGATTATGGGACTTTGTTATATACTCGACCAGGGGGCTTTTATACTCGATCGGGGGTTTTTATTTATACTCGACCAAGGGGCTTCTTTTATACTCGATCAATTTGGGTTTTGTTAAACTCGATGAAGTGACTGTTATACTCGACCAGGGCTTTTTTACTCGATGAGGGGGTTTTGTTATACTCGATCAGGACTTTGTTATACTCGACTAGGACATTGTTATATTCGATCAGGTGCCTTTCTTATACTCGATCAGGGGGCTTTGTTATACTCGATGACGGGACATTGTTATGTTCGATCAGGGGACATTGTTATACTCGATCAGGGGTGTTTGTTTTACTCGATCAGGGGACTTTGTTATACTCGATCAGGGGACTTAGTTATACTCGATTCGGTGAATTAGTTATACTCGATGATGGGGCTTTGTTATTCTCGATCAGGGACTTTGTTATACTCGACCAGGGGACTTTCTTATACTCGAAGAGGGGCTTTGTTTTATTCGATCAGGGGACTTTGTTATACTCGATCAGGGGACTTTGTTATACTCGATCAGGGGGCTTTGTTATACTCAATTAGGGGTGTTTGTTTTACTCGACTGGGACTTTGTTATATTCGGTCAGGTGCCTTTCTTATACTCGATTAGTGGACTTTGTTATACTCGATCAGGGGACTTTGTTATTCTAGATCAGGGCACTTTGTTATACTCGATCAAGGTAGTTTGTTATACTCGATCAGGGGACTTTGTTATACTCGATCAGGAGACTTTGTTATACTCGATCTTGGGACTTTGTTTTACGCCATTAGGGTCCTTTGTTATACTCGATCCAGGACTTAGTTATTTTCGATCAGGGGACTTTCTTATACTCGATTAGCAGGACTTTGTTATACTCGATCATGCGACTTTATTATACTCGACCAGGGGACTTTATTATACTCGACCAGGGCTTTTTATACTCGATCAAGGATTTTTTAAACTTCGATACAGAGGGCTTTGTTATATACTTTCGATCAGGGACTGTAATACTCGACCAGGGACTTTGTTATACGACCAGGACTTTGTTATACTCGATTAGGTGACTTTGTTATACTCGATCAGGGGACTTTTTTCTCGATAAGGGGACTTTGTTATACTCGACCAGGGGACTTTGTTATACTCGACCAGGGAACTTAGTTATGCTCGATTAGGGCACTTATTTATACTCGATCAGGGAACTTTGTTATACTCTAACAGGGGATTTTGTTATACTCGGCCAGGGGCCTTTGTTATACTCGATAAGGGGCCTTTGTTATACTCGATTATGGGACTTTGTTATACTCGACCAGGGGACTTTGTTATACTCGACCAGGGGACTTTCTTATACTCGGTCAGGGGGCTTTGTTATACTCGATCAGGGGCCTTTGTTATACTCAAAAATGGGACTTTCTAATACTCGATCAGGGGACTTTGCTATACTGGATCATGGACTTTATTGTAGTCGATAAGGGGACTTTGTTAAACTCGATCAGGGGACTTTGTTATTCTCGATCATGGCACTTTGTTATACTCGATCGGGAGACTTTCTCATACGCGATCTTGGGACTTTGTTATACTCGACCAGGGGGCTTTTTTATACTCGATCAGGGGGGTTTTGTTAAACTCGATGAGGGGACTTTGTTATACTCGATCAGGGGACTTTGTAATACTCGACCAGGGGACTTTGTTATACACGACCAGGGGACTTTGTTATACTCGATCAGGGGACTTTGTTATACTCGATCAGGGGACTTTTTTATACTCGAGCATGGGTATTGGTATACTCGATCAGGGGGCTTTGTTATACTTCGATCAGGGGACTTTGTTATTCTCGATAAGGTGACATTGTTGTACTCGATCTGCGGACTTTGTTATACTCGACCAGGGGGCTTTTTTATACTCGATGAGGGGGTTTGTTATACTCGATCAGGGGACTTTGTTATACTCGACTAGGGACATTGTTATATTCGATCAGGTGCCTTTCTTATACTCGATCAGGGGGCTTTGTTATACTCGATGACGGGACATTGTTATGTTCGATCAGGGGACATTGTTATACTCGATCAGGGGTGTTTGTTTTACTCGATCAGGGGACTTTGTTATACTCGATCAGGGGACTTAGTTATACTCGATTCGGTGAATTAGTTATACTCGATGATGGGGCTTTGTTATTCTCGATCAGGGACTTTGTTATACTCGACCAGGGGACTTTCTTATACTCGAAGAGGGGCTTTGTTTTATTCGATCAGGGGACTTTGTTATACTCGATCAGGGGACTTTGTTATACTCGATCAGGGGGCTTTGTTATACTCAATTAGGGGTGTTTGTTTTACTCGACTGGGACTTTGTTATATTCGGTCAGGTGCCTTTCTTATACTCGATTAGTGGACTTTGTTATACTCGATCAGGGGACTTTGTTATTCTAGATCACGGCACTTTGTTATACTCGATCAGGGTAGTTTGTTATACTCGATCAGGGGACTTTGTTATACTCGATCAGGAGACTTTGTTATACCGATCTTGGGACTTTGTTTTACGCCATTAGGGTCCTTTGTTATACTCGATCAGGGGACTTAGTTATTTTCGATCAGGGGACTTTGTTATACTCGATTATGGGACTTTGTTATACTCGATCATGCGACTTTATTATACTCGACCAGGGGACTTTGTTATACTCGACCAGGGGGCTTTTTATACTCGATCAGGGTTTTTTTTTAACTCGATGAAGGGGCTTTGTTATACTCGATCAGGGGACTTTGAAATACTCGACCAGGGGACTTTGTTATACACGCCCAGGGGACTTTGTTATACTCGATCAGGTGACTTTGTTATACTCGATCAGGGAATTTTTTATACTCGATAAGGGGACTTTGTTATACCCAACCAGAGGACTTTGTTATACTCGACCAGGGACTTAGTTATGCTCGATTAGGGCACTTATTTATACTCGATCAGGGGACTTTGTTATACTCTATCAGGGGATTTTGTTATACTCGACCAGGGGCCTTTGTTATACTCGATAAGGGGCCTTTGTTATACTCGATTATGGGACTTTGTTATACTCGACCAGGGGGCTTTTTTATACTCGATCAGGGGGGTTTTGTTATACTCGACCAAGGGGCTTCTTTATACTCGATCAATTTGGGTTTTGTTAAACTCGATGAAGGGACTTTGTTATACTCGATCAGGGGACTTTGTTATACTCGATCAGGGGACTTTTTTATACTCGATCATGGGCATTGGTATACTCGATCAGGGGGCTTTGTTATACTCGATCAGGGGACTTTGTTATTCTCGATAAGGTGACATTGTTGTAATCGATCTGCGGACTTTGTTATACTCGACCAGGGGGCTTTTTTATACTCGATGAGGGGGTTTGTTATACTCGATCAGTGGACTTTGTTATACTCGACTAGGGACATTGTTATATTCGATCAGGTGCCTTTCTTATACTCGATCAGGGGGCTTTGTTATACTCGATGACGGGACATTGTTATGTTCGATCAGGTGACTTTGTTATACTCGATCAGGGGTGTTTGTTTTACTCGATCAGTTGACTTTGTTATACTCGATCAGGGGACTTAGTTATACTCGATTCGGTGAATTGGTTATACTCTATGATGGGGCTTTGTTATTCTCGATCAGGGACTTTGTTATACTGGACCAGGGGACTTTCTTATACTCGAAGAGGGGGCTTTGTTTTACTCGATCAGGGGACTTTGTTATACTCGATCAGGGGACTTTGTTATACTCGATTAGGGGGCTTTGTTATACTCAATTAGGGGTGTTTGTTTTACTCGACTGGGACTTTGTTATATTCGGTCAGGTGCCTTTCTTATACTCGATTAGGGGACTTTGTTATACTCGATCAGGGGACTTTGTTATTCTAGATCAGGAGGCGCTTTGTTATACTCGATCAGGGTAGTTTGTTATACTCGATCTTGGGAGTTTGTTATACGCCATTAGGGTCGCTGATATGCTCGGTCATGGGCTTTATGACCTCGACCAGGGGACTTTCTTATACGACCAAGGGACTTTGTTACTCTCGATCAGGTGACTTTGTTATATACTCGATCAGGGGAACTTTTTATACTCGATAAGGGGACTTTATTATACGACCAGGGACTTTGTTATACTCGACCAGGGGACTTTGTTATACTCGACCAGGGGCCTTATTTATACTCGATCAGGGGGTTTGTTAAACTCGATGAGTGGGCTTTGTTATACTCGATCAGGGGACTTTGTTATACTCCGACAGGGGACTTTGTTTTACTCGACCAGGGGACTTTGTTATACTCGATGAGGGGGCTTTGTTATACTCGATCAGCGGACTTTGTTATACACGATCAGGGGACTTTAGTATACTCGATCAGGGGACTTTGTTATACTCGAAAATGGGACTTTGTTATAGTCGATCAAGGGACTTTGTTATACTCGATCATGGGCTTTATTGTAGTCGATAAGGGGACTTTGTTAAACTCGATCAGGGGACTTTGTTATTCTCGATCATGGCACTTTGTTATACTCGATCGGGAGACTTTGTTATACGCGATCTTGGGACTTTGTTATACTCGACTAGGGGGCTTTTTTATACTCGATCAGGGGGGTTTTGTTAAACTCGATGGGGGGCTTTGTTACACTCGATCAGGGGACTTTTGTAATACTCGACCAGGGGACTTTGTTATACGACCAGGGACTTTGTTATTCTCGATCAGGGGGACTTTGTTATACTCGATCGAGGGACTTTTCCTCCTCGATCATGGGCATTGGTATATACTCGATCCAGAACATTCTTATACTCGATCGGGACTTTGTTATTCTCGATAAGGTGACACTGTTGTACTCGATCTGCGGACTGTTATACTCGACCAGGGGCTTTTATATACTCGACTAGGGACATTGTTATATTCAATCAGGTGCCTTTCTTATACTCGATCAGGGGGCTTTGTTATACTCGATGACGGGACATTGTTATGTTCGATCAGGGGACTTTGTTATACTCGATCAGGGGTGTTTGTTTTACTCGATCAGGGGACTTTGTTATACTCGATTAGGGGACTTAGTTATACTCGATTCGGTGAATTGGTTATACTCGATGATGGGGCTTTGTTATTCTCGATCAGGGACTTTGTTATACT
>NW_024718447.1:0-17345 GCF_018991925.1 Homarus americanus
CACACACACTCCTGGCCCTCCAACACACAACAACACACACACTGCTGGTCTCCTCCAACACACACCACACACACTCCTGTGTCTCCCCACACAACAACACACACACACACCTCCTGGTGTTCCAACACACAACACACACACTCCTGGTCTCCCCAACACACACCACACACACTCCTGGTCTCCCCAACACACAACACACACACTCCTGGTCTCTCCAACACACAACACACACACACTCCTGGTCTCTCCAACACACAACACACACACTCCTGGTCTCTCCAACACACAACAACACACACTCCTGGTCTTGAGTTAGCCAACCGTCAAGTAAGTGAAGCGAAGCGCCAGATGTGTCACGTTAACACACCATCAAAGTCCACATATTTTTCTCTTCAAGTTTTAACTTAAGAAGTTGAGGAGCGACAACCACCTGCCAATAACTGTCAAGATAATGTTGAGGAAACTTATAATATACAACTCGAAGACAATTAACATATATTCCACCCTTCACATGAGGATGTTTTGCTGTTGGGTATTAAAGATAATGACTCGTATTTCCATGTTTGTGCTTTAATACTTAACAAGTAAAAGCTGGAGTGAGAACATCAACCTTCTCAAAACTTGTAGCTGTTATAATGGAGAAAACGAGAAAAGTTGTCAAGAGTAAAGAAGAACTCCTTACGTTATGGTGTACTGAGTTACTGTTTTGTGTGTAGGTCTGAGTGATGTACAATAAAAGGACCTCGGACTATTCCTTCGTTTGGGCTTTGAGATGGAGAGCAAGAAGTATAACGTTCAGTTGGCAGACACAGGAAGATACTGCTGTATGTGAGGTTGATTATCGCCAGAGGTGTGATAACTGCTGCTCACCTCCAAGTTCACGACTATTCATGTCAACTTCCTTTAAGTTTATTTGGCTAGCTATTTACATATTCATCTATATATGATATGTTACCAGACTTGTAACAAGGTTTCATAACTGTTGTTTATTTTTCCTATTTGTTTATGCATTTCTTTGTTTATTATATGTAAGTAGTGAAAATAGATCCTTTAGAGGGTTACGATAATACACCTTGTCTTCCTTCCTCATATTCATCACAATGACTTATTTGCGAGTTCAGGTTTAATATTGTTGCTTATTCACAACATTCCTATGGTCCCTAGAGGCGGCCCTTCTTCTCAGGTCGACATCTTAGTTAAATTATTTCAATTATCTTAATTCACCGCCGGAACAATCTTCTACCGGGGACTGTAATTGTTATTTATGACATGTGATATTTATTTCTACTTCCTCACTTCGTATACACGTACAGTACCAGCATTATAAAAAAAAAGAACCTCCACTCGAACCATTACTAAACCTGTGTACCCCATAAACTGGCATCACTCACACAAGGTTCTCTTACTGTATGTTTCTTAATCTAGTTTATTAACACCTCAGACAATATATGTTTTCTTCCTTGTGTCTCGTGTCCCCTTTTCCTCCCACTTTTGTAAACATTTACTCAAACTATATCCTCCTTCTATGCCAAAGTTTCTTACTCGCCCATTTACATCCAACCAAAGAGCTCTATTTTTCCATTTGCTGTATTTTCATTGTCTATTTTCCATGAACTATAGATTTCTTCCCGATTTTTCCTTGCCTTTAATCATTTTATTTACCATACCAGTGACGCGTGATCTGGTGGATATATACCATGTGCTCTTTCGATCATAGTCTTGATTGTGTTTAAACCATGTGTACCTCTGTGTTTGTGTTCACGTATCTACTATCAGTATCCCAGAGACTCCACATCAACCAGTCACTTCACCCTTCACTCTATCACCTATCCACCCATTCAGGTCACTTTGATTTACATTTGCAATTGCTTTCATTTCTCTCTCAGAAGTTATTCTTGATTTCATCCTTCCTTTCCTTACGTGGGGCTGACGACACACTTACACACAGTGCTAACCTAACTTGCGCAGTTTGGTTCCTTTTGTATAATTCGCTATCCAGGGCTTACTTACCTACAAACAAACATATTTTACAAGCAATTCTCTCATTAATAGTCAAATTCATGTCTACCGTATTCTCCCACGACAAACTTTAGACCTTGCTCGCCGCTCCTGCTCCCACTGACCTTGGGATCTCGATTCACAGGTCCTTTTTTACCCAAATTTCTATTTAGAGAGACATAAAACATTTACGTCACAATTTACTCTCTCACATTTCACTTCCCTCTTGAGTTTTCCAAGGATGGCCACAGTAACTCCACCCATTTCCGAGATTCCGTTTGTCTGTTATAGGGACCTAGGATATACCCAACACAAATATACGTTCATATATCCACAACCATTTCTCACTTTCCACCATCCCTCTTATCACTCAACCGGGAGTATGTACGAGAACGTTCGTATGGAGCAGCTGGGGTATAAATAACGTTTTGACGTTTACTGATTTTCTGCAGAAGGGTTTATGTATCTTGCGGGTTGGAACCTTTCCTACTGGCTATGACGGTGGGTCCTCTCTCTCTCTCTCTCTCTCCTATACATGAAAAATAAGATCTTACTCATTTATAACCATAGAGATATTAAAAAAAAAATAATAATCCGCTTTTCACAGGAGAGAGAGATGCCTTCAGTAATTGAACGACGATTACAGGTGTTCTATTACTTGTGTTTTTGTTTTGAGTCCGTCTACATATTTTCGCTATACATTGGTCCCTCGGTTAACGAGTACAATTCGTTCCAGAAGGTTGCTCGTTAAACGAATTTTTTTTTAACCGAAACCATTGTTTCAATGGGTTTTTTGGGTAATTGGTTCCAGCTCACCGAAAATTGCCTAAAGTCAACAAAAAAGGGAGTAAAGTACACTTACTTTTAGGTGTGTATGTAGAAGGCTCCTGGATGATGATGCTGATGTGAATTTGAAGTGGGAGGTGGAGGAGGAGAAGGGAGAAGAGAAGGAAGTGGAAGTGGAGGAGAAGCATTTTACTGCTTATTGGAAGGTGAGTCACCTTCCATGAAAATGTCAGGAACTTCTGGACTGACAGATTCTCCACCAGGAACATCCTCTCTCCTTCTTGAAGTGGAAGGCTGAGGGCTAGCATCTTGTTCCCGCTGCCTTTTACTGAAGAAACTGTCGATTTTTGTCTGTGGGGCATCTCTATTCCTCATCATTAACTGATGTTTGAAGAAGGAGACCACTGTGTCCTCAACATGACACAAAACTAGTTCAGACTTTTCCACATCTGGGTGCCTTGAAGCCAGTTCCTGAACTTCTCCCAGTGGTGAACAACATCTTTCAACTCTGAAGTTGACATATGGTCATCACTTTCCTTTTCCTCCTCACCACTGTCAGCCTCTAACATCTCATCCAGTTGCTGCAAGTCACCTGGAGTAAGTTCCTGTTCATGAGACATCACAAGCTCTTCTACACCATCCTCCTCCACTTCAAAGCCCAATGACTGACCAATGGACACAATCTCCTGGTGCAACTCTGTTTCATCCTGAAATCCCTCAAAAACATGGACTACTGATGGCCACAGTGCTTTCCATGAAGAATTGAGGGATATAGTGGAGACTTCTTGCCATGAGGACACAATCAATTTTACAGCCTCCAGGATGTTAAACTGTGTCTTCCAAAACTGTGCCAGTGTTAGTTCAGGAGCAGTGGAAGTTGCCTGATGACACCTCCTGAACATTTTCTTCATGTACAACTTCTTGAAGTTGCTGATCACATTCTGGTCCATTGGCTGTATGATTGATGTAGTGTTGGGAGGCAAAAACAACACTTTGACAAAGTCAAATTGAGACTCCAAAGTTCTGGCAAGTAGAGGGTCATGACCAGGGGCATTATCCATGAGGAGAAGAGCCTTTAAAGGGAGTTTATTGGTAGTTAGGTAGCTCTTCACAGAAGGGCAAAACACCTCAACAACCCATTCATTAAAAAGCTGTCTTGTTACCCATGCCTTACGGTTGGATTTCCAATAAACTCCTAGCCGTCCTCTTACCATTTTTTGTTGCTTGAACACCCTGGGGTTCTCAGAGTGGTAGACAAGCATAGGCTTCAGTCGGAAATCCCCTGAAGCATTGGCACCAAGCAATAGAGTGAGACGGTCTTTCATAGGTTTATGCCCAGGTAAAAAGGCTTCATCTCTGGTGATGAATGTTGTTTTGTGCATCTTTTTCCAGAACAGCCCAGTTTCGTCCACATTGAACACTTGCTGTGCGATTTTAGTTTTCTGTCTTAATACTGATCCTTTTTTATTAATAAAACGACTACACCACCCTCTTGTTGCCTTGAAGTCTTTACCGGTGTCTGGATTTGACTTGGCGAGTTTCATTGCGTAAATTAATATTGCATTCCTGGTGATGACTTATCCACTCTCGGTTCTCGTTGACCCACTCGAATAATTTCTCCTCCAGTTCTGGCCACTGTTGTTTACCTCTACTCAGGGCACTTTTTGTTCTGGGGATGTCTATTAACTTTTCTTCAGCCTTCTTCCACTCTCGAACCTGCTTCCCGTTAACGCCGAATTCTCTTGCATGATCGACCCATTAATAGATGAGGCGACTTGCGGTAACCAATCTTCTCATGCATAGTGCATTTGACTAGCTATTGGATGAAGAATCTCTAGGATTTTGCGATTGTTTTTTTCAACAAGGCCATTAGCCTGTGGATGATAGGCTGCGATAAAACTTTGTTGGATGTCGTATTGTCGACATATTTGCGCTACAAGTTGGTTCTTGAACTCTAATCCGTTGACAGAGAGAAGAACCTTGAGCGTAGTAAAAGGACATATAATATTAATCACTAAGGCATAGGCCACAGATTCGACTGTTTTATTCTTCAGTGGAACTAAAATCACAAATCTAGAAAAATGATCCACACACACTAGGACTTACGAGGATCCTTGATGACTCCTCGGAAGTTATAACAAGTCTATCGCGACTGTGTCGAACAGACGTTCTGGTGTAGGAAATTGTAGAATTGGAGCCCGTGCCCTTGTAGTACCTTTGTAGTACCCTGAGCACATGACAAACACTTGATAGTATTCAAAAAATACTTCTTTTTGACCTCCGCCAGACATTTGTCACGTCCGGGGTGACCTGCTTGGGGAGCATCGTGATACAACATTAGTATCGTTTCACGAAGTGTATCATGTACAACAATTTGTGTAAGAACACCCTCAGTTGTCTGCTTGGAGCGAAGGAGTATGTCTCGTCGTAGTTCAAATTGATTGAACGGAAGAGGTAACTTTGGAAAATTAGCCTCCTCCCCCGAATCTAGAGCGAAAATGACAGTAGACCCTCGTCGTAGTTCAAATTGATTGAACGGAAGAGGTAACTTTGGAAAATTAGCCTCCTCCCCCGACTCTAGAGCGAAAATGACAGTAGACCCTTGCTTGCGAGTGGAAGAACAATGATAGAGGCATCACTGGTGCTATATTTCTGGACAAAGCGTCTGCGACCACATTCGCTCGTCCTGGTAAATACTTGAACTCGGGTTCAAACTCTTGAATGGTCAGATACCAGCGTGTTAGTCTACCTGAAAGATTTTAGCCGTGAAACAGCTCTGTCACTGTCACGTGGTCTGTATAGACGGTTATTTTATAACCAAAAATTATGTCTTTAAACTTCTTCAGTGCCCAAACAACAGCTAACGTTTCTAGATGCGTTACTGAATAACGTGTTTCGGCATCATTAAGTTTACGACTTGCAAAAGCAATCACTATATTTTCCTCGTGCGTCCAGCTGCTTAAGTACAGCGCCGATTCCCTGTATTGGGGCGTCGGTACACAGAGTAAATTCTTGAGAGTAGTTAGGAAATGCTAAAACTGGGGCATTGGTAAGTGCTGTCTTCAATGCACTAAAACTTTCTTCTTGCTCTGCATTCCATGCCAAAGTTGCATCCTTCCTAAGTAGCTTAGTCAAGGGTGAAGCTAATGTCGCATAACCTGTAATAAAATAACTGGGCAACAGCCTTAACTTTGTCATCAACTATATGAATGCCGTCACCGTCAACTACATGACCAAGGAATTGGATTCTGGATTTTAAAAATTCACATTTAGAAAGTTTGACTCTGAGTCCTGCTTAAGAAAGTTTTTGGAAAACTTCACGAAGTTTAGCAACATACTGTGGTCCCTACCAACCCTGCAAACAAGGTGTTGATTATCCTTTGAAAAGTCAGTGGGGCATTTCTGAAACTGAAAGACATCCTCAGAAATTCAAAATGGCCCAAAGGAGTACTAAAAGCAGTAATCTCTCAAAATTTTTCATTCAGAGGTATTTGCCAATAACCGCTAAGGATTGTAAAATATCACTCAAAACAGGCATTAGGTACCTATCTGGGATAGTATTTTCATTGACGCTTCTAAAATCAATTACTGGGCGCCAACCTCCATCCTTCTTAGGGACTAAAAATAGTGGACTATTGAAAGGGGATTTTGAATGTGTGATAACCTCTTGATCCAAAATATCCTGAACCATGTCCTGGACTACAGCGCGCTGGCTATGAGGTAGTCGGTAAGCTGGTATGCATATTGGGTTTGTGCCTTGTTTTAGGGATATGTGATGTGAGGTTAAATTTGTGTGACCAGCTGTTCCCCTGGTAAAGCTACAATGTTTCGGTAGTCGGCAAGCAACTCTAGGAACCTAGTCTTGCCTTGAGGGTGATCAATCACTTTAACATGTCTAGTTTGTTTAATTGAAGGTGAAACACTACCAATTGGGGATTGCGTAGGCTGTTGGGCAACATGGTTATGATAAACTAGAAAATCACACGAATGGCATCCTTCTTTCAATATTCGTAACGCGCCTGTTCTGTTGAGAACTAGAGCGTCTGTTAAACCACCAGGACGAATCGTGTTCAATGTAGATTTGCACGATAAGCCTTTAACCTTGCATGTTTCCGTAAGACAGAGTACATCCGTCCCCGTGTACACATCAGGTAAAACAACAGTGGCTCTGGTGATTTCCTCATTCTGAAAATGGAGAGTACTCATTAAAACTGCAGGTACGATTGTCCAACTATTGCTGCTATAATCACGCTGGGGAAGTAGGTCTGTGAGGTCTTGGACTCGCTTTGACTCATAATCCTCGTAGTAGGAGCGTTGGACAACACATTCACTCTTGCGGAGAGCAATGGTACAGACGTGTGCATGGCACTGAAGGAAATACCATTAACAGTGATAGTATGATTGCTTGGCTGAACATCTTTCAAATTAGTTTTAAGAGTTGGAAGACCTATGAAACCGTCAGCTGGTAAATTAGAGTCTTGGATCACATAAAAATCTGCAGAAAAGGATATACCACGTCTAGAAAAATGTAGTGGTAATGTTACCATTCCTGTTATAACCAGCTGAGTACCGGAAACTCCTGAGAGATCGGTGTCAGTAGGTCGAATAAAAAATTCTCAGTGAGGGGATCTACGTTGTAACTCTTGATAGCATGCCAAAGAAAGTACGTTTGCACAAGCACCCGTATCAATGTCTAACGCTAACTTGACTGACCCAATCCTCGCCGGAATTGATAACACTTCCGCTTTGGTTAGCGCCGCTATTAATGAGGCTGTAACAGAAGCGTTGTCGCATGTTGGTAGTGGTGTAGCTACCCTATGTCAACCAGGGACTGACGTTGGTCTTCCTCCGACTTCTTGTAAGAACGACGGCTTGGCTTACTGTGGTGGGATATATGGGTAACTCCATCCCTATTTGTCTACATCGTCTGATTGCTGAACAATCCTCCGTAGTATGGGTGGGAGAATCATGGTATAAACACCACACGTCAGCTGTCTGGTCTGAAGCAGACCTGGTTTGAGCAGCTGTTGCATAAGTCTTAGGTGGGCCTAGTCACTGTGGTGGTTGAAGGTGTGGGAGACTCAGGTGGTCCTTACACTCGGGGGTAATGGAAACACGCTGATGTCAAGTCCGTAAGTTCTATTTTTGGTACAAACACAAAAAGGAGTTGAGACAGGGGTAAACAGCGTCCTGTCTTGGAATCTCTCTGGGTATCTCTATCTGCGCATGCGCGTACAGCGCGCATGTGCCCAAAGCCTGAACTAACGCTTAGTGACAAAAGGGAGTATGATTATAAAACATATAATACAGAGACCTGAATCAATAATGGTAAATAGTACAGAGTTACATATTACAGCCATATTCGTCTCATATATCTACACCTCCCTCCCCCCTCACGCTCGTAGTGCAATCTCGAGCGGACTCCTTTTCCAGGAGCCTTTGAGAGTAACGTGGGAAAACTGGGGGGTCACTGAATGAGGACTTACTTTTCTCGTCCAAGCAAGGGTTCACAGGGATGTGGGGGAGGGGTTCACCACTAGGGGACGGTACTGAACGAAGAAAGCGGCGATTCCGCCACCATACCCGACCACTAGGGAGACGGACCTCGTAATCCCTGGTCTTGCCGCAGCCCATGACAACCCCGACCTTGTCCCAGCGGTGAGACGTCGGGTCTTGAACCCGAACTGTTTGCCCGATACTCAACCTGGGAAGGGGTCGGGCGTGCTGATCGTACTGTGCCTTTACCTGGTCAGCACGGGCGGCTGCACGACGATCGCAGTCCTCGGTCTTGGCCTGCCACTCCCTCGAGAAGGACTCAGGATGGGCAGGGACACATGACCGTAGTGGGTGGCCGTATAACATCTGTGCTGGGGAGCGACCTGTGAAGTTGGGGGTATTCCGCAATTCCAATAAACCCCGGTCAAACTTCTCACAGTCAATGTTGCCTGAGGGTGCCGTCTTGAGGATGAGATGCTTGACGGACTTTACGGCAGCCTCGGCATGTCCATTGGACTGGGGATAATGTGGCGAGGACACCACATGATGAACTGCCCATCGCTCCATGCAGTCCCGGAAGTCGTTGCTGGTGAACTGGGGCCCGCCGTCAGTCCTCAGGCGGAGAGGGACACCAACTTCCCGGAAGTAGCGACAGAACATACGTACTGTATGAGAGGCAGTAGTGTTGCCTCCGCAGGGAACGACAACAGGCCACCCTGAGAGCCCGTCGGCGATGACGAGAAAGGACTTTCCGACCACAACGAAGAAATCCGCAGAGACGGACTCAAAGGGCCTCGTAGGGTTGTTGTTGTTCATGAGGGGTTCCTGCTGCTGACTAGGCTGCAGCACCTGGCATGGCTCGCAGACTTGAACGGAACTAGCGATGTCGGAGTCGATGCCTGGCCAAAAAACAGCTTGTCTCGCCCGGCGCTTCGTAGCTTCCACAGCCCTGTGGCTGTCGTGCAGGTGGGCTAGGGTGCGGCGGTGGAGGGCGGCAGGAACCACAACTCTTGCTCCATACAAGACGAGGTCGCCATCAGCATAGAGGTCGTCCCGCATCTTCCGGTATGGGAGTAAAGAGCTGTGTAAGCTGTACCGGTTGGAGGGAAATCCCGAGGTCACGCAGTTCAGTAGACGGATGTACGAAGGGTCCGCTCTTGCCGCGGCTCGGAGTTCCTGAAGAGTCCTGTCGGCGTCCTGCGGTGGAGACTCTTCTGAGATGACGGCGTTCACGGTCACTACAGTCCTGAGGTGTGCAGTAGCATCAGCACATGCGATCTCATCCTCTGGTGTGGGGTGGCTGACTGGGGCTCGTGACAAAGCATCAGGGATGCAGAGCAGCTTGCCCGCACGCCACACAGCTGTGAAGAGGTAGGGCGAGATCTTCTCCTTAAGGCGTTGGAGGCGGGGATTCTCGACCGCATCCATGGAGTAGTGGTTCAGGATCGGGATGAGTGGCCGATGATCCGTCATGAGGTTGAAGTGCTGTAGGCCGATCAGATACAACCTACATTTGGACATGGCCCAGACGGCAGCTAACAGCTCCAGTTCGATGGTGGCGTAGCGAGTCTCGGCGTCAGTGAGAAACCGAGAGCCACACTGAACCAGACGAAGGCGTCCATTGCCGTGGTCCTGTAGCAGAGCGTATCCAATCCCATAGAGGCGAGAGGCATCAGTCTGGAGGACAACTGGCAGGGCCGGGTCGAAGGAAGCGAGAACAGGTGGGCTAAGGAGAGCTGTCTTGACGCGACGGAATGCCTCATCATGGTCAGCTGTCCAGGTGAATGTTCTCTTGGGGCTCATCAGGGGGCGTAGAGGCTGTGCTGCAGCGGCGATGTCGGGGGTGAACTCAGCCAACTGGTTTACCAGGCCCATGAACGAGCGGAGGTCGGTCAGGTTGGCAGGGGTTGGGAAGTCCCGGATCGCGCTGACCTTTCCAGGATCAGCCGAGATGCCCTTGCCTGAGAGGGTGTACCCACAGAAGTTCACACTAGGTGCGGCGACCACAAACTTATCCTTGTTGAGGGTGATTCCGTACTTGCGGCACCTGATGAGCATCTGGTGAATACGCTCAAGATGCGTGGAGTAATCCTCGTCATATAGGAGCACGTCGTCGATGACCTTGACACAGTTCGCCACACCCTGAAGGGCCATGTCACCACGGAGGCAGAAAGCATCGCCAGTAGCCGCGAAACCCATAGGTCCTCTGCAGTGCTGAAATCGGCCGTATGGTGTGATGAACGTCGTGAGGTGCTGATCTTCTTCCGCAAGTTCCATCTGCCAGTACCCACATAAGGCATCTGCTGTAGTAAAGTACCTTGCCTTCGGGTCCACACTGCGTATAGCGGCGAAGGGTGTCGGTGAAGGGTGGGTCGGGTGGGAAACTTGGCTATTCAGCTTGGTGAGGTCGACGGTGATACGAACTCCAGTGATGTTCTTGGCGACTGCTACCATGGGGTGACACCAATCCGAGGGGTCGTCACCAGCAGGCTTAATGATCCCCTGGGCTACCATAGAGTCGAGTTCCTTCTTAACTTGGCTCTGGAAAGCGAAGGGTATCTGTCTCGGTGTGTGGATGGCGAAAGGTACTGCGTCATCCTTCAGGTGAATTCTCATGGGGGAGCCAGCCATTGGCTTGAGTGGAGCCGTCTTGAGGTCCTCCTTGGAAACCAGCACGTCCTTGAATTGCAGTAGGAAGAACTCCCTGGCTGCAGAAGGTGACGTATTGGGTGGGAGGGGCAGCTCCTTGCACTTGTTGACATGTTTTATTTCCAGAATTGGCTTAGGGAAGTCTGAAGATATATATATATATATATATATATATATATATATATATATATATATATATATATATATATATATATATATATATATATATATATATATATATATATATATATATATATATATATATATATATATATATATATATCTATATATATATATATATATATATATATATATATATATATACAGGTATATACAGTATTACCCCGCTTTACACGGTTTCACTTTCCGCGATTTCTCATTTACGCTGTGCCTTGCCAGAACCGGACTTTCACTTTCCGCCGTGCATCTACTCATATACGCGTGAAGTATAATTTTTTTTTTATTTAGCTCATAAAATTCATACAAATTACCCGGCCAGAATATAATTTACATTGCTGGAATTCTTACAATATGATGATCATTTTGAATATAAACATCATGGATTTTGCATTAGACATACAAATATCAGATCTAATGTAATAATTTGGTTTACACAAAGCAAGTATTTTATCTTTTGTGCAAAATATATGAGGTTTACATTCAAAATATTCCCTGACCTGCAAGGAATCCAGAAATGTCAATTATATTATCCTAACTCTAGTCTGAGGTATTATTTATTACTAAACGTTAATGTTACGAGTTGGGGATTTAGAATATAGTTAAAAGTCTACCCAGATCCCAACAGGCAACAACAAAAAAAAAACAAAGACAATCGGACTATAAAAGGGTAGACAAAGGATGCGAGTTTTTGTTGTGTATAATAACGTACCATAAATTCCTTCACAAAATATTCAGCTTCCTATAAGTTACCCTTAACCATACTTAACCTAAACATTAACAGTATATACATATTTATACAACATACAATAATTTGAAGCAAGTGGACGTGGGGGAGACAATATAAGATTACAAATACTTAAGTGCGGAGCTGAGATGGCTGACGAGCAAGGCTGAGTATTGTAGAAGACGGTAGGTAGTCACTGTGCCGTAGGTTTCCAGGATAGGTGATCCTGTGGTCACTTCCCAGAGTGTACTGCTCTCTCCTCGAATTGGAGCTGACAAAGAAGACTTGGAGGAAGTGACGCAACAACCAGGATATGGAGAAGGGAAACCTCGGAGTGGTAACTAAGACGAGTCATACTCGTGTTTCGTCCCTAGATGGCGTTGCTCGTGGTGCTGGGTAGGTAGATCAGGACAATAGATGGGGTGGTTCGTAGGGCTGGGTAGGTAGATCATGACAATCGGTGGCGGAGTTCGTAACACACCCCCCCTCCAAAGACCTCCGTAGCGCGGGCGCGAAGGAGGTGATCACCTGGTGCGTCTGGAGAGTAGCTGCTGCATTTCCACTGGAGCTCGGGATAAGGAGTCCGCAATCAGGTTGTCCACCCCCTTTATGTGCCGGACTTGTAGATTATAGGGCTGGGTGAGGAGAGCCCAGCGAAGGATTTGCTGGTTGGAGGTCTTGTTGGTTTGGATGAACGTGAGTGGGTTATGGTCGGTGAAGAATAGGGTTGTTTGTGGGAAAGACTGGAGGTAACATTCAAACTTCTTTATTGCCAACACCAGAGCCAGAGGCTCCTTCTCTATGGTCGAGTAGTTGGTCTGATGTTTTTTCAACTTGGTGGAGTAGTATGCCACAGGGTGAAGGACATCAGTGGTTGGGTCGGGTTGTAGGAGCACAGCCCCCACTCCGACACCGCTAGCGTCGATTTGCAGATGGAAGGGCAAGGTGTAGTCAGGGGGGGTGGACTACAGGCTTGGAGGCAAGGAAGGCTTTGAGGCGGTGGAAAGACTGGTCGCACCTCTGGTTCCAGATGTAAGGGACCGCAGAACTGGTAAGGTCTGTGAGGGGTCCGGCCACGCTGGAGAAGTTACTGCAGAACCGACGGTAGTAGCCGCACATCCCCAGGAAGCGCATGAGTTCCTTCCTCGTCCTTGGAGTGGGGAAGGACAAGATGGCTTTAACGTTTGCGTCCTTGGGTGCCACCATACCATGCCCAACGATATGTCCCAGTTAAGTCACTGAGGCCCGGCCAAAAGCAGATTTAGCCAGGTTTATGGTGAATCCAGTCTCTTGCAGTCGTGCGAACAGTATCTCCAAACGCACCAGATGTTCGTCCCAGCCGTCCGACACCACCACCAGGTCATCCAGGTAGGCGAACGTCCCACCTAGGTCCTAAATCAGGTAATTGATGGCCCTCTGGAATGTGGCCGGAGCATTAGAAAAGCCAAACGCCATAACCAAATATTGAAAAAGACCAAATGGAGTTATAAATGCTGAGATTATTTTTGCCCTATCCGTGAGTCCCACTTGATAATATCCTTTCAACAGGTCCACGGTAGATATAAATTTGCACAGCCTATGCTGTCTATTATATCTTCAATCAAAGGTAAAGGGTAGGAGTCTGAGACAGTGACCTGGTTCACTTTACGATAATCGGTACAGAAACGAAAAGTGCTATCGGGTTTTGGAATGAGAAGGCAAGGTGAAGCCCAGGGGGAGGTACTAGGCTCAGCTAAGTTATGTTTTAACAAAAAATCTACCTCCTTTTTCATAATCTCTCTTTTTTGTGGATTTAGTCGATATGCTGATTGCCTAATGGGTTGTACTTCATCTGAGATTAGCTTAATATCATGTTTAAGTATATTGCAAAACCCTGGGAGGTCTGACGTGACTTTAGGAAATGTTGATAATAACTTAGTGAGATCTTTTGCTTGAGATGGATTCAGAACAGAAAAATACTCATCCAAGTTGTTGAGTATGTGACTGTTCGCAGGATTTTCTTTAGGTAGAGGGAAGTCTAAATTCTCCAATAGATCCATGTCATCTGTCTCCGGCTCCGGCCCTGACAAAACCGTATGCAATACAGGTAGGCTTATAGCCTCTGGGATGTCTTCCTCTGACTGCCTGGAATGGTAAAGTTTCATGAGATTAATGTGAACAAGTTGTGAATCTTTTCTGTGATCAGGAGTATGGACTATATAGTTGAGAGGAGATAGTTTATTTGCATGGATTTGAAAGTTTTCATGGAACCGTTCCAAGCAACCTTGGGACGGTGGGTGGTAAGCCGAAGATGTACAATGGTCCACACTGAGGTCTTTCATATTCAATGATGGATCAGATTGTAGGGCTTTAATGAGCTTATCCTTACTAATGGTCTTATTGTACAGATCTTCTGTGGGTAGGAAGATATTGGAGGTGGTTTTAGATGAAGAGGGCCCATTTCGCATACTCTGTGACCGGGTGACAGCACAAGATGGGAAAAGGTGAGAAGTAGTTTCTTCAAGGTCAGTGGTGGAGTTGACAGGTAAGGAGAGTCGACTGTCTTTATGTTGGGAACCACTAGATCTCCTACCAAGTCATTGCCCAATAATAAATGAATGCGGCTCACAGGCATTGGATCTTTCCTAATGGCTATTTGCACTTCCCCAGTAATCAAGGGACATTGGAGGTGCACTTTAGCTAAGGGATAGGAAGAATGGGATGAGAGATCTGAAATTAGAACACTCATTAGTAAATGCGGTAGATATATCAGGAATGACTAAACAGGAGGATAGATTGTGCTGCGCCGGTATCACGTAGTATACGAATAGGGAAAGAACGAGACCCCTCTATGATTGAAATTTTTCCCTCATAGGTGAATGAAGAGAAGAGATCCTGATGGGGCCTTTCCACAATGGTGGTTGCTATTGGTTTGGATTTGGGATCCAGGGAACTACTTTTAGCAGTTCGACACTTTGGGTGTTTACAAGACTGGATCGTATGGCCTGGGTTTTTACAGTAAGAACAATAAAACTTGGTTGCATCAGGGGGGGTAGGTGTGGGACCTTTCGACCTACCACTCACGTCCCCAAGGTTATCATCAGAGGAGGACCTAACATGCCGGAAAGTACCACGTTCCCTACGGCACAGTGACTCCACCAGCAAGGCGTACTCATCAGCCAGCTCAGCCGCACGCCTTAAATTAACCTCTCCACGCTCCTCCACATGCTTCAAGATATGAAATGGTATCTTGCTTTTCCACTCCTCCAGGACTACCAAGTTTAACAAATCCTGAGGTGGCCATTGTTAAGAAAACATAGATAAATTAATTAATGATCAAAATATAAGATAAGTGGATTACCCTAGAAAATATCACGGCAGTGGATAACCAGAAAGTCCCGGAAACTACCCAAGTTATACCTATGGAAATTACACTTATGAATATTGTTCTTCTGAGAATATCCTTAGATAAGGATAAGAGACTTGAAAGGGGAAGGACGTATTACGGCATTAATATAAAGATCCGGATTAACAACCCTGAGATACTTGAAAGAGGAAGGGCGTATTACAGCATTAATATAAAGATCCGGATTAACAACCCTGAGATACTTGAAAGAGGAAGGGCATATTACGGCATTTTATATAAGGATCCGGATTAACAACCCTTGAGTAAACAGGAAGGGCGTATTACGGCATTAATATAAAGATCCGGATTAACAACCCTGAGATACTTGAAAGAGGAAGGGCGTATTACGGCATTAATATAAAGATCCGGATTAACAACCCTGAGATACTTGAAAGAGGAAGGGCGTATTACGGCATTAATATAAAGATCCGGATTAACAACCCTTGAGTTTGGTGTGATTGACCCCGAATGAGATAATGAGAAGAACAATAATGGAGGCTTTATAATTATGGGGTCCTGGTAGAGCGGGGCGTCCCAAGATATCACTTCACCCTAAACTAGTGACTATGGAACAGCCTACTCTGGAGTGAGGGTACGGCATTAAACAGATCTGGATTCTTCCCTACACTCGATAAGACTTACTACACGACTGCCACGTGTAATAACAGGTAAGCCTTATGACACTTGGAACCTAATATCCTACGTCTGTCACTCTTACTGTACGATAATACCAATATATGCACACACATATGAAGGAAACTTTAAACCACCGTAAAGCAATTGTGAACAGAAGTGACTGGGAGGAATAATTAACAAGGAGTTACAAGGGAGGAAGGAGTATGGTACTTAAGGTCGAGTCCTGTCACGGTCGCCATTTGTTACGAGTTGGGGATTTAGAATATAGTTAAAAGTCTACCCAGATCCCAACAGGCAACAACAAAAAAAAACAAAGACAATCGGACTATAAAAGGGTAGACAAAGGATGCGAGTTTTTGTTGTGTATAATAACGTACCATAAATTCCTTAACAAATTATTCAGCTATCTATAAATTACCCTTAACCATACTTAACCTAAACATTAACAGTATATACATATTTATACAACATACAATAATTTGAAGCAAGTGGACGTAGGGGAGGCAATACAAGATTACAAATACTTAAGTGCGAAGCTGAGATGACTACCTACCGTCTTCTACAATACTCAGCCTTGCTCGTCAGCCATTATAATACCTCGGTTTAGGGTTTGTGGTATTTCCATACTGTTTCCTTGGCTTATTCAAAATGGAATCAATCACTCCTAACAATCATCATAAAATATGTTTTCATCTTTAATTCCAAGCTTTTTGTACTCTTTATACCACTCGCCGACTTTTGCTACAGATTCACTATGTTGGCCTACTGTTATTGTATACCTTTTCTATTGTTAACATAAAAATTTGTGTTCAAATGAAGCTTCACTTTAATTGCAAAGTGATCACTCAAAAGCGTATCCACAATATCCAAATTTGCTTGAACATCTAACATATTAAAAAGTATTGCATAATCAAGTCTACCCCCTTTAACATGTGTCGGCTCACCAGCTCCAAGGACCCTAGCATCTTCTATAGAGTCTAAGATATTTTCAGAACCATTCCATTGTGATTTTGAGAACCTCTACTGCCAAGATTGATGTGCCTAGCGTTCAAATCACCAATTAGTAAACAATCATCAGCAAAAATAATGTCCGGCAGATCATCAATGAATCCGCATGCACATAAGCATTAATAGTGAACAGTGTAGCATCTTGAAGCGTAACACTAACACACAAATACTCGGTACCGTTTATTTTTTGAGCGGAATGAAGTGATGCTGGAATGTCATCTTTGATATAAGTCGTCACACCTCTACAATTTAGTCAGATCAGCTGGTAATTCAAAACTTTGATAACCTCTTAGTTGCAATGATATTCCATTTGTCTCAACCTCTTGCAAAGCTATGACATCAATACTACTAGAATGAACATATGCATGAAGATCCGTTAGCCTTTTTTTCAAACTATTAACATTCCAGGAAATTAAGCTGACATTATGATACATTAGAATAAATTTCCCCCCTCATATTCTTCACCGAAATACGAACATTCTT
>NW_024718448.1:0-7849 GCF_018991925.1 Homarus americanus
ATCAGGGGAATTTGTTATACTCGACCAGGAGACTTTGTTATACTCGATCAGGGGACTTTGTTATACTCGACCAGAGGACTTTTTTATACTCGATCAGGGGATATGTTATACTCGATGAGGGGTTTTTGCTATGCTTGATTAGGGGACTTTGTTATACTCGATCAGGGAAATTTTGTTATACTCGATCAGAGGACTTTGTTATACTCAACCAGGGGCCTTTGTTATACTCGATAAGAAAACTTTGCTATACTCGATCAAGGGACTTTGTTATACTCGATCAAGGGACTTTTGTTATACTCGATTAGGGGACTTTGTTATACTCGTCCAGGGGCCTTAGTTATACTCGATCAGGGGACTTTTGTTATACTCGATCAGGGGACTTTGTTATACTCGACCAGGTTCCTTTGTTATACTCGATCAGGGGACTTTGTTATACTTGATAAGGAGACTTTGTTATACTCGATAAGAGGAATTTGTTATATTCAATCAGGGGACTTTGTCTTACTTGATCAGGGCCCTTTGCTATACTCGACCAGGGGACTTTTTTATACTCGATCAGGGGACTTTGTTATACTAGTATCAGGGGACTTTGTTATACTCGACCACGGGACTTTGTTATACTCGGTCAGGGACTTTGTTATAATCGATCAGGGGACTTTGTTATGCTCGATCTGGGGACTTTGTTATTCTGGGCCAGGAGACTTTGTTATTCTCGATCAGGTGATATGTTATACTCGATCAGGGGACTTTGTTATACTGGACCAGGGGACTTTGTTATACTCGATCAGGGGACTTTGTTATACTCGGATCAGGGGACCTTTTGTTATACCTTTACAGGGGACTTTGTTATACTCAATCAGGGACTTTGTTATACCTGCTCAGAGGATATTGTTATACTCGATCAGGGGATATGTTATACTCGATCAGCGGACTTTGTTATACTGGACCAGGGGACTTTTTTATACTCGATTAGGGGACTTTGTTATACTCGATCAGGGGACTTTTGTTATACTCGATCAGGAGACTTTGTTATACTCGACCATGGGCCTTTGTTATACTCAATCACCGGACTTTGGTATACTCGATAAGAGAACTTTGTTATACTCGATCAGGGGACTTTGTTATTCTCGATGAGGAGGTTTTGTTATACTCGATCAGGGTTCGTTGTTATACTCGACCCTAGGACTTTGTTATACTAGTATCTGGGGACTTTGTTATTCTCGACCAGGGGACTTTGTTATACTCGACCAGAGGCCTTTGCTATACTCGGTCAGGGGACTTTGTTATAATCGATCAGGGGACATTGTTATGCTCGATCTAGGGACTTTGTTATACTGTGCCATTACACTTTGTTATACTCGATCAGCGGATGTGTTATACTCGATCTGGGGACTTTGTTATACTCGTCCAGGGGGCTTTGTTATACTAGGATTAGGAGACTTTGTTATATTTGTTCAAGGGGCTTTGTTATACTAGGATCAGGGGACTTTGTTATGCTCGACCAGAGGCCTTTGTTATACTCGGTCAGGGAAGTTTGTTATACTCGATGAGGGGCCTTTGTTATACTCGATCAGGGGACTTTTTTATACTCGACCAGAGGACTTTGTTATACTCGATCAGGGGATATGTTATACTCGATCAGGGGACTTGTTATACTCAACCAGGGGACTTTGTTATACTCGACCAGGGACTTTTTATAATTAATTAGTGGACTTTGTCATACTCCTCGATCAAAGTGTACTTTACTTATATTTGACCAAATGGATTCTTGCAATACTCGGCGAGAGGGGCCAAGAGTAGCCTCAGATCAGGGGACTGTGTTATACTTTGACCAGGGACTTTTATATCGATCAGGGACGTTGTTATACTTCCAACCAGAGGATTCTTGGTTATACCTCGATCAGGGGACTTTTATACTTGGCAATTCAATGGATTTCCAATTATACTCACTGAGGGGCCTTTCTTATACTCGATCTGGGGACTTTGTTATACTCGAGAAGGGGAGTTTGTTGTACTCGATCAGGGGTCTTTTTTATATTTGACCAATGGACTTTGTTATACTCAATGAGGGGCCTTTGTTGTACTTGATCAGGGGACTTTGTTATACTCGACCAGAGGACTTTGTTATACGCGACCAGGGAACTTTTTTATACTCGACCAGAGGACTTTGTTATACTCGATCAGGGGATATGTTATACTCGATCAGGGGACTTTGTTATACTCAACCAGAGGACTTTGGTATACTCGATCATGGGACTTTGTTAAATCGATCAGATGATTTGTTAAGATCATCTGGGGACTGGTTAGTACCGCTGACCATGGAGACTTTTGTTATACCTGGATCGTGGAAGAGACTTTATGGTACTGGATCAGGGACTTTTGTTATACCTTTCCAGGGGGCTTGTTATACTGGATCAGGGGACTTTGTTATACTCATGATCGAAAGATGCAAGCTATATCGATTAGGGGACTTGTTATAATTAGACCAGGGGACTTTATAGCAGTATTCAGACTAGGAGACTTTGTTATACTCGATCAGGGGACTTTGTTATACCTTTCCAGGGGGCTTTGTTATATTCGATCAGGGGACTTTGTTTTACTCGATCAGGGGACTTTGACTTACTCGATCAGTGCCCTTTGCTATACTCGACCAAGGGACTTTGTTATAATCGATCAGGGGACTTTGTTATGGTCGATATGGGACTTTGTTATTTTGGGCCAGGGGAATTTTTTATACTCGATCAGCGGACTTTGTTATACTGGACCAGGGGACTGTTTATACTCGATTAGGGAACTTTGTTATACTCGATCAGTGGACTTTTGTTACACTCGATCAGGAGACTTTGTTATACTCGACCAGGGGCCTTTGTTATACTCAATCACCGGACTTTGTTATACTCGATCAAGGGACTCTGTTAAACTTGATTATCGGACTTTGCTATACTCGACCAGGGAACTTTGTTATACTCGATCAGGGGACTTTGTTATACTCGACCAGGGGACTTTTTTATACTTGACCAATGGACTTTGTTATGCTCGATGAGGGACCTTTGTTATACTCGATCAGGGGACTTTGTTAAACTCAAGCAGGGGACTTTGCTATACTCAATCAGGGGACTTTTTTATACTCGACCCTAGGACTTTGTTATACTAGTATCAAAGGACTTTGTTATTCTCGACCAGGGGACTTTGTTATACTCGACCAGAGGCCTTTGTTATACTCGGTCAGGGGACTTTGTTATAATTGATCAGGGGACTTTGTTATGCTTGATCTAGGGACTTTGTTATACTGTGCCATTACACTGTCATACTCGATCAGCGGATGTGTTATACTCGATCTGGGGACTTTGTTATACTCGTCCAGGGGGCTTTGTTATACTAGGATCAGGAGACTTTGTTATACTCGTCCAAGGGGCATTGTTATACTAGGATCAGGGGACTTTGTTATGCTCGACCAGAGGCCTTTGTTATACTCGGTCAGGGAACTTTGTTATAATCGATCAAGGGACTTTGTTATGCTCGATCTGGGGACTTTGTTATACTCGTCCAAGGGCTTTGTTATAATAGGATCAGGAGACTTTGTTATACTTGTCCAGGGGGCTTTGTTATACTAGGATCAGGGGATTTTGTTATACTCGACCAGAGGCCTTTGGTATACTCGGTCAGGGGACTTTGTTATACTGGGCCAAGGGACTTTGTTATACTCGATCAGGGATTGTTATACTCGATCAGGGGACTTTGTTATACTCGATCATGGGACTTTGTTATACTTGTCCAAGGGCTTTGTTATACTCGATCAGGGGACTTTGTTATAATCGATCAGGGGTCTTTGTTATGCTCGATATGGTGACTTTGTTATACTGGGCCAGGGGACTCTTTTATACTCGATCAGCTGAATTTGTTATACTGGACCAGGGGACTTTTTTGTACTCGATTAGGGGACTTTGTTATACTCGATCAGGGGACTTTTGTTATACTCGATTAGGCGGCTTTGAAATACTCGATCAGGGAACTTTGTTATACTCGATGAGGGGCCTTTGTTATACTCGATGAGGTGCCATTGTTATACTAGATCAGGGGACTTTGTTATACTCGATCAGGGGACTTTCTTTTAATCGAGCAGGGGCCTTTGTTATACTCGATCAGGGGACTTTGTTATTCTCGATGAGGAGGCTTTGTTATACTCGATCAGCGGGCTTTGCTATACTCGACCAGGGGACTTTGTTATACTCGATCAGGGGACATTGATATACTCGACCAGAGGACTTTTTTATACTTGACCAATGGACTTTGCTATACTCGATGAGGGGCCATTATATACTCGATCAGGACATACTCGACCAGGACTTTGTTATACTCGATCAAGGGATATGTTATACTCATCAGGGGACTTTGTTATACCCCGATCGAGGACTTTGCTATACTCGACCAGGGGACATTATTGCTTATATACTCGATTGGGGACTTTGTTATAATCGACCGAGGACTTTGTTATACGCGATCAGGACTTTTATACTCGACCAGAGGACTTTTATTGCTCTCGATCGGGGATATGTTATACTCGATCAGGGACTTTGTTATCTCAACCAGGGACTTGTTATACTCGATCAGGGACTTTGTTATACTCAATTAGGGACTTTGTTATATACTCGATTGGGGCGCTTTGTTATACTTTTCGATGAGGGCTGTTATATACTCGACCAGGGACTTTGTTATACTCGATCAGAACAGTATACTCGACTAGGGAACACATAAGTAATCAGGATTTTGTCATACTCGATCAGTGGACTTTCTATGTTTGACCAATGGACTTTGTTATACTCAATGAGGGGACTTTGTTATACTCAAACAGAGGACTTTGTTATACTCGATCAGGGGACTTTGTTATACTCAATCAGGGGACTTTGATATACTCGATTAGGGGCCTTTGTTATACTCGATCAGGAGACTGTGTTATACTCGATCAGGGGACTTTCTAATACTCGACCAGGGGACTTTTTTATACTTGACCAATGGACTTTGTTATACTCGATCAGGGGACATTGTTATACTCGACTAGGGGACTTTTATACTTGACTAGGTAAACGTTATATACTCGATGAGGCCTTTGTTATGCTCGATCTGGGGACCTTGTTATACTGGGCCATGAGACTTTGTTATACTCGATCAGGGGACTTTGTTATACTCCATCAGGGGACTTTGTTATACTGGACCAGGGGACTTTTTTATAAGTAATCATGGGATTTTGTCATACTCGATCAGTGGACTTTCCTATATTTGACCAATGGACTTTGCTCTACTCGATGAGGGGCTTTTGTTATACTCGATCAGGGGACTTTGTTATACTTGAGCAGGGGACTTTGTTATACTCAATCAGGGGACTTTGTTATACTCGTTCAGAGGACTTTGTTATACTCGATCAGGGGATATGTTATACTCGATCAGGGGACTTTGTTATACTTGATCAGGGGACTTTGTTATGCTCGATCAGGGGACTTTGTTATACTGGGCCAGGGGACTTTGTTATACTTGATTATCGGACTTTGCTATACTCGACCAGGGGACTTTGTTATACCTGACCGGATGCCTTTGTTATACTCGGTCAGGGGACTTTGTTATAATCGATCAGGGTACTTTGTTATGCTCGATCTGGGGACCTTGTTATACTGGGCCATGAGACTTTGTTATACTCGATCAGGGGACTTTGTTATACTCGATCAGGGGACTTTGTTAAACTCGTCCAAGGGGCTTTGTTATACTCGATCAGGGGACTTTGTTATACTCGATCAGGGGACTTTGTTATACTCGAGCAGATGACTTTGTTATACTCAATCAGGGGACTTTGTTATACTCGTTCAGAGGACTTTGTTATACTCGATCAGGGGATATGTTATACTCGATCAGCGGACTTTGTTATACTGGACCAGGGGACTTTATTATACTCGATTAGGGGACTTTGTTATACTCGATCAGGGGACTTTTGTTATACTCGATCAGGTGACTTTGTTATACTCGACCATGGGCCTTTGTTATACTCAATCACCGGACTTTGGTATACTCGATAAGAGAACTTTGTTATACTCGATCAGGGGACTTTGTTATTCTCGATGAGGAGATTTTGTTATACTCGATCAGGGTTCGTTGTTATACTCGACCCTACGACTTTGTTATACTAGTATCAGGGGACTTTGTTATTCTCGACCAGAGGACTTTGTTATACTCGACCAGAGGCCTTTGTTATACTCGGTCAAGGGACTTTGTTATAATCGATCAGGGGACTTTGTTATGCTCGATCTAGGGACTTTGTTATACTGTGCCATTACACTTTGTTATACTCGATCAGCGGATGTGTTATACTCGATCTGGGGACTTTGTTATACTCGTCCAGGGGGCTTTGTTATACTAGGATCAGGAGACTTTGTTATACTTGTCCAAGGGGCTTTGTTATACTAGGATCAGGGGACTTTGTTATGCTCGACCAGAGGCCTTTGTTATACTCGGTCAGGGAACTTTGTTATACTCGATGAGGGGCCTTTGTTATACTCGATCAGGGGACTTTTTTATACTCGACCAGAGGACTATGTTATACTCGATCAGGGGACTTTGTTATACTCAACCAGGGGACTTTGTTATACTCGACCAGGGGACTTTTTTATAATTAATCGGGGGACTTTGTCATACTCGATCAGTGTACTTTACTATATTTGACCAATGGACTTTGCAATACTCGATGAGGGGCTTTTGTTATACTCGATCAGGGGACTGTGTTATACTTGACCAGGGGACTTTGTTATACTCGTTCAGAGGACGTTGTTATACTCAACCAGAGGACTTTGTTATATACTCGCTGAGGGCTTTGTTATACTCGATCTACGAGGACTTTGTTGCTATACTCGATCAGGGGACTTTCTTTTAATCAGGCGGGCCTTTGTTGCCTCGATCAGGGGACTTTGTTATTCCTCATTGAGGAGACTTTGTTATACTCGATCAGCGGACTTTCGCTATACTCGACCAGGGGACTTTGTTATACTCGATCAGGGGACATTGATATACTCGACCAGGGGACTTTTTATACTTGACCAATGGACTTTGTTATACTCGATGAGGGGCCTTTGTTATACTCGATCAGGGGACTTTTTTATACTCGACCATAGGACTTTGTTATACTCCATCAGGGGATATGTTATACTCCATCAGGGTACTTTGTTATACCCGATCAGGAGACTTTGCTATACTCGACCAGGTGACTTTGTTATACTCGATTAGGGGACTTTGATATAATAGACCAGGGGACTATGTTATACGCGATCATGGCACTTTTTTTACTCGACCAGAGGACTTTGTTATACTCGATCCAAGTGCTTTGTACCTCAATCGAGGGGACTTTGTTTTCGATGAGGGCTTTTGTTATGCTCGATCAGGGGACTTTGTTATGCTCGACCAGGACTTTGTTATACTCGATCAGGTGACTTTGTTATACTCGACTAGGGGACTTTGTTATACTCGACCAGGGGCCTTTGTTATGCTCGAACCGGTTCTTTGTTATACTACTCAATCCGAGACTTGTTGCCTCGTCAGAAATTTTGTTGTATTCGTTCAGTCATCTCGAACCGGTTCTTTGTTATACTCGATCAAGGGACTTTGTTATACTCGATGAGGGGATTTTGATGTACTCGTTCAGGGTCTTTGTTATACTCGATCAGGGGCCTTTGTTATACTCGATCAAGGGACTTTGGTATACTCGATCAGGTGACTTTGTTATACTTGTTCAGAGGACTTTGTTATACTCAATCAGGGGACTTTGTTTTACTCGAGCAGGGGGCTTTGTTATATTCGATCAGGGGACTTT
>NW_024718450.1:0-2563 GCF_018991925.1 Homarus americanus
AGGCACATCTCAGACATTCCCAGGTACACCACTGACTCTCCCAGGTACACCTCAGACACTCCCAGGTACACCTCTGACACTCCAGGTACACCTCAGACACTCCCAGGTACACCTCACTTGCTCCCAGTTACACTGACAATCCCAGGTACACCGGCCTCAGGTACACCTCCGACTCCCAGGTACACCTCAGACACTCCCAGGTACACCTCTGACACTGCCAGGTAGACCTCGGCCTCTAGGTACACCTCTGACACTCCCAGGTAGACCTCTGACACTCCCAGGTACACCCGTGACACTCCAGTTACACCATGACACTCCCAGGTACACCTCTGACCACCCAGGTACCTCTAACACTCCTGGTACACACGTGACACTCCCAGGTATACCTCATACACTCCCAGGTACACCTCAGACACTCTCAAGTACACCTCTGACACTCCCAGGTACACCATTGACACTCCCAGGTACACCTCTGGCACTCCCAGTACACCTCAGACACTCAGGTACCTCGACTCCCAGGTACACTCCTGACAATCCCTGGTACGTGACACTCCAGGTATACCTCATACCTCCGGTGCACCTCAGACACTCCCAGGTACACCTCTGACAGTCCCAGGTAATCCTACGACACTCCCAGTACACCTCCGGCCTCCAGGTACTGACACTCCCAGGTATTCCTCTGGTCTCCCAGGTACTCCTCTGATGCTCCCAGTTTGGCTACCTCCCTAACCTCCAGTACCTCAGACTCTCCAGGTACACCTCCAACCTCCCAGTACACCTCTAATGCTCCAGGTACACCTCTGACACTCCAGGTACAACTGCAATCCCAGGTACCTCTGACACTCCAGGTGCACCTCCAGCACTCCCAGGTACACCTGATGCTCCCAGGTATACCTGAGCACTCCCAGGTACACCTCTGACACTCCCAGGTACACCATGACATTCAGGTACACCTGTGACCTCCATACCTCAGACACTCCCAGATACACCTCTGACTCTTCCAGGTACACCTCTGACACTCCCAGGTACACAATGACACTACCAAGTACACCTCTGACACTCCAAGGTGCTCCTCTGATGCTCCCAGGTACTCCTCTGCCTCCCAGGTACACCTCTGACACTCCCAGGTACACCTCTGACCTCCAGGTACCCTCTGACACTCCCAGGTACACCGCTGACACTTCCAGGTACTCCTCTGCCCTGTGCACACCTCCACTCCCAGGTACCACACTGACACTCCCAGGTACACCTCAGACACTCCCAGGTATACCTCAGACACTCCCAGGTACTCCTCTGACACTCCCTGGTTCACCTCTGACACTTCCAGGTACACCTCTGACACTTCGAGGTACACCTCTGACACTCCAAGCTTCTGACACTGCCAGGTACACCTCTGACACTGCCAGGTACACCTCTGACACTGCCAGGTACACCTCTGACACTCCCAGGTACACCTCTGACACTCCCAGGCACACCTCCGATACTCCCAGGTACACCTCTGACACTCCCAGGTACACCGCTGACACTCCCAGGTACACCCCTGACACTATCAGGTATACCTCTGACCTCCCAGGTACAACTCAGACACTCCAGGTACACCTCTGACACTTCAAGGTACACCTCTGACACTCCCAGGTACACCAATGACTCCTAGGTACACATCTGTCACTCCCATGTACACCTCTGACACTCCCAGGTACACCCCCATGCACTCCAGATAACCCTCTGACACTCTCAGGTACTCCTCTGACTCTCCAGGTACACCTCAGACACTCCAGGTACACTCCAGACACTCCCAGGCACACCTCTGACACTCCCAGGTACCGACACACTGCCAGGTACACCTCCAGACACTGCCAGGTACTCACACCACACTCCCAGGTACACCTCACACACTCCCAGGTACACCTCTGACATTCCCAGGTACACCTCAGACACTCACAGGTACACTCTGCCTCCCAGGCACACCTCAGACATTCCAGGTACACCACTCACTCTCCCAGGTACACCTCAGACACTCCCAGGCACACCTCTGACACCCCAGGCACACCTCAGACACTCCCAGGTACACCTCTGACACTCCCAGGTACACCCCTGACAATCCCAGGTACACCCTGACACTCCCAGGTACACCTCCGACACCCCAGGCACACCTCAGACACTCCCAGGTACACCCTGACACTGCCCGGTAGACCTCTGAGACACCCAGGTACACCTCTGACACTCCCAGGTACAACTCCGATACTCCCAGGTATACCCTCACACTATCAGTTACACCCCTAACACTCCCAGGTACGCCTCTGACACCCCAGGTACACCTATGACACTCCCTGGTACACACGTGACACTCCCAGGTATACCTCATACACCCCAGGTACACCTAAGACACTCTCTAGTACACCTCTGACACTCCCAGGTACACCATTGACACTCCCAGGTACACCCTCTGGCACTCCCAGGGACACCTCAGACACTCCCAGGTGCACCTCTGACACTCCCAGGCACACCTCTGACATTCCCAGGTACACCTCAGACACTCACAGGTACACCCTCTGACACTCCC
>NW_024718451.1:0-16625 GCF_018991925.1 Homarus americanus
TGTGCCGCCATGCCTCCCAAAACTTCCGGAAAGGTTGCCAAGAAGGCTGGAAAGGCCCAGAAGGCCATTGCCAAGGGTGACAAGAAGAAGAAGCGCAGGAGGAAGGAAAGCTACAGCATCTACATCTACAAGGTACTGAAGCAAGTGCACCCCGACACAGGAGTCTCCTCCAAAGCTATGTCCATCATGAACTCTTTCGTGAACGACATCTTCGAGCGCATCGCTGCCGAGGCTTCCCGCCTGGCGCACTACAACAAACGCTCCACCATTACAAGTCGGGAAATCCAGACAGCTGTCCGACTCTTGCTGCCCGGTGAACTGGCCAAGCATGCCGTGTCTGAGGGCACCAAGGCTGTCACCAAGCACACCTCTTCCAAGTAAGAGGTTACTTGTGCACAACAAACACGCCATCCCACTACTACAACTTAATCGGCTCCATCGGAGCCACAGTTACATGTTAAAGAGACAGTTACCGAAAGTGATATATTGAGAGGGAAATAAATAAAAAAAAAAATTATAATAATCTGCATTCTCTATTGGCGTAGAAACCGGACTAAATCGAAACATAATAAATAAATAAATAAATTCTGCGTGGAGTACTTTTACACCCACTGCAAAGTGACATACATGGAGTGTGTTTGGGCTTCATTTCTTGTTTGCAGCATGCCTATTTCATGTAAAAAAAAATTTTATTTTATTTTATTGTATGTTCTTTTATTTTATTTTTTTCTTTACTTACTTATTCTTTATATATTTATTTGTTACTAGCTCTTGTTTGTTGCACCCACCCACCTCCCGAATTGATGACCTACTATACAATCGTACCTCCACGAATGTTACCAACTTACCGTTAGCCGATTTGGGTAACCGAAATTAACGCTCTCCGACCACCAACCATTTCGATTGTCATGAAAATTATCTTCAGAACAGTTCTTTGGCCCTGAGAAGGGCCGAGTTATAGATGTCTGGCAGGTTTTGTTGTGCTTTTTGTTTTTCCCCAAGGAAGAGGACTTAAGCACGCTCTCCGCGGATGCGCCGGGCCAGCTGGATGTCCTTGGGCATGATGGTAACGCGCTTGGCGTGAATGGCACACAGGTTGGTGTCCTCGAAAAGACCCACCAGGTAAGCCTCAGAGGCTTCCTGCAGAGCCATGACGGCAGACGACTGGAAGCGCAGGTCAGTCTTGAAATCCTGGGCGATCTCACGCACCAGGCGCTGGAAGGGCAGCTTCCTGATGAGTAGCTCTGTGCTCTTCTGGTAACGACGGATCGCACGAAGGGCGACGGTTCCGGGCCTGTAACGATGGGGCTTCTTGACACCACCGGTGGCTGGGGCGGACTTGCGAGCTGCCTTGGTGGCAAGCTGCTTCCGTGGAGCCTTGCCTCCAGTGGACTTGCGGGCAGTCTGTTTAGTACGGGCCATCTCGACGACGAAATAGTCAATACGGGCGGCCCGGCAGGCGGGCGGGCTTATATACAGACATTCTACACCTCAGTGGCCACCTCATTGGCCACGAGTGCCGCATGCGTCATCCGCAAGCTACGCCCCACCTCCAAGAGGGAGGGACGGCCTTGGATGAACGATACTACCGCTGCGTCCACAGCACGCCACCTACTCCAACCAAACCGTGGGCGAAGCCACACCAGGACCACCTGTAGTAGCAACCACAACAACATGACTGGACGAGGCAAAGGAGGCAAGGGACTTGGAAAGGGTGGCGCCAAGCGTCATCGTAAGGTGCTTCGTGACAACATCCAGGGTATCACCAAGCCCGCCATTCGTCGTCTAGCTCGGCGTGGAGGTGTTAAACGTATATCCGGCCTTATCTACGAGGAGACCCGCGGCGTCCTCAAGGTGTTTCTGGAGAACGTCATCCGTGACGCCGTCACCTACACCGAGCACGCAAAAAGGAAGACCGTCACCGCCATGGATGTGGTGTATGCCCTGAAACGGCAGGGCCGCACCCTTTATGGTTTTGGTGGTTAATCAACCCACGGACGGCGCACACACCACCACCACCACCACGACAAACAAAGACGACCTAATTTAGGTCCACATTTAACCGCCGAAGAGTTGTATATAGATTCGAGTAAATCGTTAAAAATATATCCAATCACATGATCCCCTCTACCCCGACTTGTGGTATGAGTATAGGTTGTGTGTGAACGTGTTAAACCCACTTCCTAAATTGGTCAGTCAGTCAGTCAGTCAGTCAGTCATCACCTAACCTGAAAAATTCTCACCTAATCTCCTGTAGCGTCACTGAACCTTCCTCACGAATGTGTAAATCTAATGTAATGAAATCTATCTCAACATGACATAACATAACTACGCACTATATTGTCGTAAGAGTAATGAGTTTAATACAATAAAAGTTGCAGTACATTTATTCATCACATACATACATACATACATATACATACATACATACATACATATGCCACATTCATACATACATACATACATACATACATAACATGCTAGTGGCAGGGGGGATTGAAGTGAATTTGAGGAGGATAGAATAGGTGCAGTGGCTAAACAGCGCTTGCGTGAGGGACTTTAAGCAGCAACTCGCCTGGATGCGGCAGGATAGAGTCAGGTCAAGCGTCCGGTGCATGTTGGGTTCCGCCATGGTTTCTCAGTGTTTGGTCGGCTTGATTGTGTGTGTTGTTTTCTTGTTTGGAGGAAATGTCTTGGTATTCTTCTTCTTAGCTTGAAGTTGATTTTCTTCTAACTCTTCTCCTCTTGTTGTTCGTCTTCCTCGTGTCTGCTATCATTCTGTAAAGACTCTCTATATGTATGTAGGTATGAGTGAGTAACAGTTGCCGGTTACAGTGATACTTCATATTCGCTGGTGTTGTACTGTATGGCTTCGGTATTTCTTAATATACAAACAGCACCGTTAGTGGATTGAGGTATTTAAAAACCAGCCTGCATTACTTATATATAGAAATAAATAATGTGGCTTGGACAATAATGACGACTACTCTCTCCTACCTTCCCCAAACAAGGGCTTTTCGAAAGTATACATTGGACACAAATGACTTAGTACATCATAAATTGGTGGTTTAACAAAAGCCCTCATTAGAGAAAGGTGAAGGAGCACACAGTGAACATACAGATTAATGTTTGCACGCGTAGATCATGTAAGGTGAGATGTTGAACACCAGACACGTAGTGTAGTAACTCCCCCACAGATGGCGTTATGAGGGGCCTGATGATGTAGCAGTTACCTCACAGATGGTGTTATGAGGAAATTCACATGATGATGCTGTAGCAAAACATTCACTACGTGTTGTCGTAGCATCTTGGGGACACCACGTGGTCGACATGACTCACTCATTCAAGTGGGTGAGGTGTGGTCCCAGGCCTCTCTATCGTGGAGTCTCAGGGGAAGTATAACTGGGTACCTGGGACCTCACTGTGTGAAGGTGGTTAGCTAGCTTGGGTAAGACTCAACTGCCGAGTTGGTTTTCACTGAGTTAAGCACTGTTCACCACTATTCATCACTGGTTCCATTCCTTGGCCAAATGAGATAGTACCTTATGGCAAGAACTTGTTGATAGTCCGCTGGGGAGGAGGGTTCAGGGGAGTGAGTTGGTATGGGCCAACATATAAATAATAATAATAATAATAATAATAATTAACGGTTTATTGAAAGAGCTTGGCAGCCAGAAGACTGAAAATATACAGTTACATATTTGGGGAATGGGTTACGAATTACAAATAATATACAAGTAACATGAGTGACACAAATAAGACATATAATAACTAGCTGTGGAAAAGCTCAAACTACAGTTCATTTCAACATAGTGACAGTGCAAGGAGTAGTGTTTACTGGGAGTGAGTACACTGATTTATTACAAGTTATCGATAATTTTTACAATGGTTGGGACTGGGCTGTTCTTATAGCGATCAGTTCGTGCACGTATGGGCTGGGCTGGATGCGGTTGTGGTGTCGAAGAGCAATTCTCGGACTAGGGATCTCAGGTGGTAGTAGGAGCCGGTGTCGGGGACGGTGTAGAAGCTTCTTACCAAATTTGCAGATGAGGTCGTGGTGATGGTCAGTGAGAGTCTAAAGGGTCGGTCAGTGTGTTGAGCGCTTCTTGATATGTGGAGTAGGAAGGGTAGAGAATAATCTTGCATGGCCTCTTTTGCACTTTTTCTAGGTGTTTACGTTGTGTGGCATTTAGGGAGGAAGACCAGGTGGAGGAGGCATAGGTGAGCTTGGGAAGTATGAATGTTGTGTAAACACTGAGGAGCTCGTGTGCAGGACCACCGAGGGACTTGAGTCGGCGTAGGAGGTGGAGACGGAAACTGGAGGATTTGATAACTTCACTGACGTGTGGTTTCTAATTTAGTTTGTTGTCTATATGTATGTGTGTGTGTGTGTGTGTGTGTGTGTGTGTATACTACTGTACTTTTTAGATCCTCCTACGCAACCTAACCTATTATAGTTAAGTATAGTAGGCTATACACTATTTTGTTAGTATGTGTTATAAAATGAAATTGCATGTTATTATTATTAATATTATTATTATTAATATTATTATTATTATTATTATTATTATTAGTAGTAGTAGTAGTATTATTATTATTATTATTGTTATTATTATTACATGTTAATATAATACTAAGTTGCCCGCCAGATTTCTTCAGAGATGGGAGGAGCACATTGGCGGCGGTGTTGTTTATACTCCGCCCGATTACTGATTCCTATTCACCGAGCCAGAGCTGGCGGGCGGCGTGTTATGTGCCACGTTTTGTTTCCCATTGGGCGTACCGCTCAGCTGGGGAGTAGGAGATTTCATAAAAAGAAAGTTTGAGTGGAGAGCACACCTTTTCCTTCACATACAGTTATCTTAGACCATCTACTAGTATAATAGTTTGCACAAAAATACTCTACACTCTTTCTTGGTTGTTGCTATTTTTTTTTTTTTTTTTTTTGACTTCTCATCAGATTGTGCATTCAACTAATATACACTATTAGTGTGTTTATTATTATGTTTTATAGTATTATTTCGTATAATATTGGGTAACACAATTAGAGTCACTAGTATAGTATATTATTGGGGTTTATAGCAGTTTGTGGTCTAATAGTATCATGCTTTATGAGTGGTGTTCTATGTAGTGATGATTAGGCAATAAAATATGTTTTGGGGGTTTATAGCAGTTTTTGTGGTCTACTAGTATCATGCTTTATGGGTGGTGTTCTATGTAGTGATGATTAGGCCATAAAATATGCTTTTGGTTTATTGCTAACAAAATATACTTTGCTCTACCGCTGTAGTGCAAAACATGGTGAAACTTACATACACCGTTAATAAAGTATTGATGGAAGAAGAAGAAGAAGAAGAAGAAGAAGAAGAAGAAGAAGAAGAAGAAGAAGAAGAAGAAGAAGAAGAAGAAGAAGAAGAAGAAGAAGAAGAAGAAGAAGAAGAAGAAGAAGAAGAAGAAGAAGAAGAAGAAGAAGAAGAAGAAGAAGAAGAAGAAGAAGAAGAAGAAGAAGAAGAAGAAGAAGAAGTAAGAGGAAGAATTGTGGAGGGAATGAACAGTGAGATAATGTAAAGCCTCCGGGATGGCGGCAGCGTTTCTGTTATTAATATATAATAAGACAATAGGAAAATATGTTGTTGTCTCTACCTGTATTATTACCTTTGCGATAGCATGGTTCAATTTTGGGAGGACATAGGAAGGAGCAGGAGGTTAGGAAGGGATTTGTAGTGGGAGAGATAGTGTCTGTGATCCTCGGGTCACCACTCCTCGGATTGTGTCGGTTCAAGTTTAGAAGCTCCAACAACTTTCCCTGAATACGAATTGGCAACCTTTCGATTTACAACAGGTACCTACTTACTGCTACAGTAGGTAGGTGAACAGGGACCAAGGGGGCTAGGAAGAGTGTCCAAACAACTTGCCTGTGTGATGTAGTCGTGGCCAGAATTAGGTTAGGATACAGACACATCTGGCTAGTTAGTAACGCTGTACCCATACCGGAACACTCAGCATGTAAACTTGGTGATACACCTTTAAAGCACTACTATATTATTGAATGTGACACTGTCAAAGACTTCAGGCCACCTCACTTATTGTATCTTGAACTATGTCATTACTTCATTGAGGACATTACATTCTTGCTCTTTATCCCAAATTGGCTAGCCCACACTGGTAAATGTGTACTGTACTGTCAATGAATTTGATGTATTTCTTTGTGTATGAACCTGACTGAAAATAAGGTCGCCTCCCTGGCTGCTGCTGCTTCTGCTTCTGCTTCTGCTTCTGCGCCCTTCTAAGTCCCGTTTAAGTCCCCCACCCCAGGCCCCCGCAGTACCCCTTCACATCTACACCATTCAAAAACATTTTCACTCAATTTCCACAATACTATGCTAATTACACGTAAAATAGAGTGTTATCCTGCAAAACGTTGATGTCGTATATTTCTCTCTTTAAGTGATATCCTGTGGCTCCGAAAGGAGCCTGTTTGGTTAGGTTGTCTTGTGTGAACGAACCTTGGGTTCTTATTTCTTCTCTGTCTTCTTGGGGAGGAGCACAGCTTGGATGTTAGGAAGGACACCCCCTTGGGCAATGGTGACTCCAGACAGGAGCTTGGTCAGCTCCTCGTCATTGCGAATGGCAAGCTGAAGATGACGCGGGATAATGCGGGTCTTCTTGTTGTCGCGGGCGGCGTTACCGGCCAGCTCGAGCACTTCTGCTGCCAGGTACTCCATGACGGCTGCAAGGTACACAGGGGCACCTGCACCAACACGCTCAGCATAGTTGCCTTTACGCAAGAGACGGTGGATCCTACCCACGGGGAACTGGAGTCCGGCCCTGCTAGAACGGGACTTTGACTTGCCCTTCACCTTGCCTCCCTTGCCGCGTCCTGACATGTTGCTGCTGCTGCTTTTCGTGATAGGAGTTAAATTTCCGCCCGCCACCTTGGTCTTTTATACCAAGCTCAGGATCAGGCCAGGTGGCCGTCTCGCGGACCCAACCAATGTAAGAGAGCCGTAGCTGCAGCCAGTCTGATCCTGAGCGGCCCGCTCGGTATATAAGGAAAAGTTAGTCGGGCCAGTTTTCAATTCTCTCGCTCCGCGCCACGAGTAACTGTGCCGCCATGCCTCCCAAAACTTCCGGAAAGGCTGCCAAGAAGGCTGGAAAGGCCCAGAAGGCCATTGCCAAGGGTGACAAGAAGAAGAAGCGCAGGAGGAAGGAAAGCTACAGCATCTACATCTACAAGGTACTGAAGCAAGTGCACCCCGACACAGGAGTCTCCTCCAAAGCTATGTCCATCATGAACTCTTTCGTGAACGACATCTTCGAGCGCATCGCTGCCGAGGCTTCCCGCCTGGCGCACTACAACAAACGCTCCACCATTACAAGTCGGGAAATCCAGACAGCTGTCCGACTCTTGCTGCCCGGTGAACTGGCCAAGCATGCCGTGTCTGAGGGCACCAAGGCTGTCACCAAGTACACCTCTTCCAAGTAAGAGGTTACTTGTGCACAACAAACACGCCATCCCACTACTACAACTTAATCGGCTCCATCGGAGCCACAGTTACATGTTAAAGAGACAGTTACCGACAGTGATATATTGAGAGGGAAATAAAAAAAATAAAATTATAATAATCTGCATTCTCTATTGGCGTAGAAACAGGACTAAATCGAAACATAATAAATAAATAAATAAATTCTGCGTGGAGTACTTTTACACCCACTGCAAAGTGACATACATGGAGTGTGTTTGGGCTTCATTTCTTGTTTGCAGCATGCCTATTTCATGTAAAAAAAAATTTTATTTTATTTTATTGTATGTTCTTTTATTTTATTTATTTCTTTACTTACTTATTCTTTATATATTTATTTGTTACTAGCTCTTGTTTGTTGCACCCACCCACCTCCCGAATTGATGACCTACTATACAATCGTACCTCCACGAATGTTACCAACTTACCGTTAGGCGATTTGGGTAACCGAAATTAACGCTCTCCGACCACCAACCATTTCGATTGTCATGAAAATTATCTTCAGAACAGTTCTTTGGCCCTGAGAAGGGCCGAGTTATAGATGTCTGGTAGGTTTTGTTGTGCTTTTTGTTTTTCCCCAAGGAAGAGGACTTAAGCACGCTCTCCGCGGATGCGCCGGGCCAGCTGGATGTCCTTGGGCATGATGGTAACGCGCTTGGCGTGAATGGCACACAGGTTGGTGTCCTCGAAAAGACCCGCCAGGTAAGCCTCAGAGGCTTCCTGCAGAGCCATGACGGCAGACGACTGGAAGCGCAGGTCAGTCTTGAAATCCTGGGCGATCTCACGCACCAGGCGCTGGAAGGGCAGCTTCCTGATGAGTAGCTCTGTGCTCTTCTGGTAACGACGGATCTCACGAAGGGCGACGGTTCCGGGCCTGTAACGATGGGGCTTCTTGACACCACCGGTGGCTGGGGCGGACTTGCGAGCTGCCTTGGTGGCAAGCTGCTTCCGTGGAGCCTTGCCTCCAGTGGACTTGCGGGCAGTCTGTTTAGTACGGGCCATCTCGACGACGAAATAGTCAATACGGGCGGCCCGGCAGGCGGGCGGGCTTATATACAGACATTCTCCACCTCAGTGGCCACCTCATTGGCCACGAGTGCCGCATGCGTCATCCGCAAGCTACGCCCCACCTCCAAGAGGGAGGGACGGCCTTGGATGAACGATACTACCGCTGCGTCCACAGCACGCCACCTACTCCCACCAAACCGTGGGCGAAGCCACACCAGGACCACCTGTAGTAGCAACCACAACAACATGACTGGACGAGGCAAAGGAGGCAAGGGACTTGGAAAGGGTGGCGCCAAGCGTCATCGTAAGGTGCTTCGTGACAACATCCAGGGTATCACCAAGCCCGCCATTCGTCGTCTAGCTCGGCGTGGAGGTGTTAAACGTATATCCGGCCTCATCTACGAGGAGACCCGCGGCGTCCTCAAGGTGTTTCTGGAGAACGTCATCCGTGACGCCGTCACCTACACCGAGCACGCAAAAAGGAAGACCGTCACCGCCATGGATGTGGTGTATGCCCTGAAACGGCAGGGCCGCACCCTTTATGGTTTTGGTGGTTAATCAACCTGATGGACGGGCGCACACCACCACCACCACCACGACAAACAAATATACGGACCTAATTTTAGGTCCACATTTAAATCGCTAAAGAGTTGGTTAGACACTGAGTAAATCGTTGAAAATATATCCAATCACATGATCCTCTCTAATTCTGGACTTGTGGTATGAGTATAGGTTGTGTGTGAACGTGTTGGAACCACTTCCTAATAATTGTCAGTCAGTCAGTCAGTCACACATTCACCTAACCTCCAGGTACCTCACCTAACTTCCTGTAGCGTCACCGAACCTCACGAAATGTAACCCAATGTAGTTTATAATCTATCCTAACATGACATAACATAACCACGCACTATATTACGTCGGTAAGAGTAATGAGTTTTAATACGCAAAGTTGCAGTTAGCATTCATTCATACATACATACATACATACATACATAACATGCTAGTGGCAGGGGGGATTGAAGTGAATTTTAGGAGGATAGAATAGGTGCAGTGGCTAAACAGCGCTTGCGTGAGGGACTTTAAGCAGCAACTCGCCTGGATGCGGCAGGATAGAGTCAGGTCAAGCGTCCGGTGCATGTTGGGTTCCGCCATGGTTTCTCAGTGTTTGGTCGGCTTGATTGTCTGTGTTGTTTTCTTGTTTGGAGGAAATGTCTTGGTATTCTTCTTCTTCTTAGCTTGAAGTTGATTTCTTCTAACTCTTCTCCTCTTGTTGTTCGTCTTCCTCGTGTCTGCTATCATTCTGTAAAGACTCTATATATGTATGTAGGTATGAGTGAGTAACAGTTGCCGGTTACAGTGATACTTCATATTCGCTGGTGTTGTACTGTATGGCTTCGGTATTTCTTAATATACAAACGGCACCGTTAGGGGATTGAGGTATTTAAAAACCAGCCTACATTACTTATATATAGAAATAAATAATGTGGCTTGGACAATAATGACGAATACTCTCTCCTACCTAACCCAAACAAGGGCTTTTCGAAAGTATACATTGGACACAATTGACTTAGTACATACATTGGTGGTTTAACAAAAGCCCTCATTAGAGAAAGGTGAAGGAGCACACAGTGAACATACAGATTAATGTTTGCACGCATAGATCATGTAAGGTGAGGTGTTGAACACCAGACACGTAGTGTAGTAACTCCCTCACAGATGGCGTTATGAGGGGCCTGATGATGTAGCAGTTACCTCACAGATGGTGTTATGAGGAACTTCACATGATGATGCTGTAGCAAAACATTCACTACGTGGTGTCGTAGCATCTTGGGGACACCACGTGGTCCACATGACTCACCCATTCAAGTGGGTGAGGTGTGGTCCCAGGCCTCTCTATCGTGGAGTCTCAGGGGAAGTATAACCGGGTACCTGGGACCTCACTGTGTGAAGGTGGTTAGCTAGCTTGGGTAAGACTCAACTGCCGAGTTGTTTTTCACTGAGTTAAGCACTGTTCACCACTATTCATCACTGGTTCCATTCCTTTGCCAAATGAGGTAGTACCTTATGGCAAGAACTTGTTGATAGTCCGGTGGGGAGGAGGGTTCAGGGGAGTGAGTTGGTATGAGCCAACATATAAATAATAATAATAATAATAATAATAATAATTAACGGTTTATTGAAAGTGCTTGGCAGCCAGAAGGCTGAAAATATACAGTTACATATTTGGGGAATGGGTTACGAATTACAAATAATATACAAGTAACATGAGTGACACAAATAAGACATATAATAACTAGCTGGGGAAAAGCTCAAACTACAGTTCATTTCAACATAGTGACAGTGCAAGGAGTCGTGTTTACTGGGAGTGAGTACACTGCTTTATTACAAGTTATCGATAATTTTTACAATGGTTGGGACTGGGCTGTTCTTATAGAGATCAGTTCGTGCACGTATGGGCTGGATGCGGTTGTGGTGTCGAAGAGCAATTCTCGGACTAGGGATCTCAGGTGGTAGTAGGAGCCGGTGTCGGGGATGGTGTAGAAGCTTCTTACCAAATTTGCAGATGAGGTCGTGGTGATGGTCAGTGAGAGTCTAAAGGGTCGGTCAGTGTGTTGAGCGCGTCTTGATATGTGGAGTAGGAAGGGTAGAGAATAATCTTGCATGGCCTCTTTTGCACTTTTTCTAGGTGTTTACGTTGTGTGGCATTTAGGGAGGAAGACCAGGTGGAGGAGGCATAGGTGAACTTGGGAAGTATGAATGTTGTGTAAACACTGAGGAGCTCGTGTGCAGGAACACCGAGGGACTTGAGTCGGCGTAGGAGGTGGAGACGGAAACTGGAGGATTTGATAACTTCACTGACGTGTGGTTTCTAATTTAGTTTGTTGTCTATATGTATGTGTGTGTGTGTGTATATACTACTGTACTTTTTAGATCCTCCTACGCAACCTAACCTATTATAGTTAAGTATAGTAGGCTATACACTATTTTGTTAGTATGTGTTATAAAATGTAATTGCATGTTATTATTATTAATATTATTATTATTAATATTATTATTATTCTTATTATTATTAGTATTATTATTATTATTATTATTATTTTTATTATTGTTATTATTATTACATACTAATATAATACTAAGTTGCCCACCAGATTTCCTCAGAGATGGGAGGAGCACATTGGCGGCGGTGTTGTTTATACTCCGCCCGATTACTGATTCCTATTCACCGAGCCAGAGCTGGCGGGCGGCGTGTTATGTGCCACGTTTTGTTTCCCATTGGGCGTACCGCTCAGCTGGGGGGTTGGAGATTTCATAAAAAGAAAGTTTGAGTGGAGAGCACACCTTTTCCTTCACATACAGTTATCTTAGACCATCTACTAGTATAATAGTTTGCACAAAAATACTCTACACTCTTTATAGGTTATTGTTATGTTGTTGTTTTTTTTTTTACTTCTCATCAGATTGTGCATTCAACTAATATACACTAATAGTGTGTTTATTATTATGTTTTATAGTATTATTTCGTAAAATATTGGGTAACACAATTATAGTCACTAGTATAGTCTATTATATTATTGGGGTTTATAGCAGTTTGTGGTCTAATAGTATCATGCTTTATGAGTGGTGTTCTATGTATTGATGATTAGGCAATAAAATATGCTTTGGGTGTTTATAGCAGTTTGTGGTCTACTAGTATCATGCTTTATGGGTGGTGTTCTATGTAGTGATGATTAGGCCATAAAATATGCTTTTGGTTTATTGCTAACAAAATATACTTTGCTCTACCGCTGTAGTGCAATACATGGTGAAACTTACATACACCGTTAATAAAGTATTGATGGAAGAAGAAGTAAGAGGAAGAATTGTGGAGGTAATGAACAGTGAGACAATGTATAGCCTCCGGGATGGCGGCAGCGTTTCTGTTATTAATATATAATAAGACAATAGGAAAATATGTTGTTGTCTCTACCTGTATTATTACCTTTGCGATAGCATGGTTAAATTTGTGGAGGACAGAGGAAGGAGCAGGAGGTTAGGAAGGGATTTGTAGTGGGAGAGATAGTGTCTGTGATCCTCGGATCACCACTCCTCGGATTATGTCAGTTCAAGTTTAGAAGCTCAATCAACTTTCCCTGATTACGAATTGGCAACCTTTCGATTTACAACAGGTACCTACGTACTGCTACAGTAGGTAGGTGAACAGGGACCAAGGGGGCTAGGAAGAGTGTCCAAACAACTTGCCTGTGTGATGTAGTCGTGGCCAGAATTAGGTTAGGATACAGACACATCTGGCTAGTTAGTAACGCTGTACCCATACCGGAACACTCAGCATGTAAACTTTGTGATACACCTTTAAAGCACTATATTATTGAATGTGACACTGTCAAAGACATCTTGAACTATGTCATTACTTCATTGAGGACATTACATTCTTGCTGTTTATCCCAAATTGGCTAGCCCACACACTGATTAGTCTACAATTACAATATGACTCCAATGTATGCTGCTGGTAAATGTGTACTGTCAATGAACCAGAGTGAAAATAAGGTCGCCTCCCTTGCTGCTGCTGCTGCTTCTGCGCCCTTCTAAGTCCCGTTTAAGTCCCCCACCCCAGGCCCCCACAACCGCCCTTCACATCTACACCATTCAAAAACATTTACACTCAATTTCCACAGAGTGTTATCCTGCAAAACGTTGATGTCGTATATTTCTCTCTTTAAGTGATATCCTGTGGCTCCGAAAGGAGCCTGTTTGGTTAGGTTGTCTTGTGTGAACGAACCTTGGGTTCTTATTTCTTCTCTGTCTTCTTGGGGAGGAGCACAGCTTGGATGTTAGGAAGGACACCCCCTTGGGCAATGGTGACTCCAGACAGGAGCTTGTTCAGCTCCTCGTCATTGCGAATGGCAAGCTGAAGATGACGCGGGATAATGCGGGTCTTCTTGTTGTCGCGGGCGGCGTTACCGGCCAGCTCGAGCACTTCTGCTGCCAGGTACTCCATGCCGGCTGCAAGGTACACAGGTGCACCTGCACCAACACGCTCAGCATAGTTGCCTTTACGCAAGAGACGGTGGATCCTACCCACGGGGAACTGGAGTCCGGCCCTGCTAGAACGGGACTTTGACTTGCCCTTCACCTTGCCTCCCTTGCCGCGTCCTGACATGTTGCTGCTGCTGCTTTTCGTGATAGGAGTTAAATTTCCGCCCGCCACCTTGGTCTTTTATACCAAGCTCAGGATCAGGCCAGGTGGCCGTCTCGCGGACCCAACCAATGTAAGAGAGCCGTAGCTGCAGCCAGTCTGATCCTGAACGGCCCGCTCGGTATATAAGGAAAGCTATTATGAGCCGAAACTAGTAGATCCCTACTGGCCTTCGTGCCCCCCCACCCTCATCAAGTGATGTGCAACCAGAAGACTTAGGCAACGAAATCGGCATCCGATTCTACTCAGTTAACACACCACCTACAATAACAAATGACAGACTTCTCCAGGAAATAGAGGAAGGCACAGTAAAAGTTACCTACGAAGATGATAGGGTAGAAGAATCCTACATAGAACAACTGATAAATGCAGGACTTATTAACACCAAATACAATAGAATTGAAAGAGTAGATACAATTAAATTTAAGAAAATCAGAACGGGATTGAAGGAGGAAAGGAGTGGACACTCGCCAGGAGATATACGAGCCAGCAGACACCCTACACCAAGTTCTCGGGACCCACGACTACTCAAAACAAAACATTAAAGATAATCCAACACAACGTCCTAGCCTGGAATTCGGCAAGAAAATCAGAACTCACCAACATATACAGCACATTAGACCCTGACATCATTCTCATCAACGCACATGGTAGGAAAAATAGTGAAAAAATCAAGATCTTTAACTACCATGTACATCAAATGAACATACACAACGAACCACATGATGGCATAGCAATTGCCATAAAACGCAACATACAATATAAAATCATTGACAATTTTCAAAGTAACTTTCTGGCAGCCGAAGTAAATACAACAAGAGGGCCAATAACCATCGGAACTTCATATTTAACATTCAGAAGACCAATATTTCCTACAGGGGACATCTTAAAACTAATGAGGCAAAACAATCCAGCATACTTCATAGGAGACCTCAATGCAAAACACACAACCTTAGGAAACAATGTCAGAAACCCAGGAGGAAAAATCCTCCATGCTCTCATCGATCACGGGACAATAACACACCTCGGGCCCGACTTCGCAACTTACATATCAGCCGGCAACACTGGAAAACCAGACATTGTTTTAACCAATAGACATCACCATCTAAACGTACATCTAAAAGCGGGACCAACAACAACCAGTGATCATCTACCCATAATTGCAACTTTATCCACATCCCCGATACAAATCCCATCAATCCCAAGATTTTCACTCAATAAAGCAAATTGGGAAAATTTTAAATCGGAACTTAGCAATAACGAACCAACACTCCTACACAACAAAGACACAACAGAGATTGATAATTCACTGGATACATGGTACAAAGAAGTAACAACAGCAATGGAAAACAACATTCCAAAAACAACATACCGTACATTACCACATGCACAATTAACACATGAAGAGAAAATGATCCAAACTAGATTCACCAATCTATATGAATACACCAAAACACACGGGTGGAGCAATGACACCACAATATTATACAGGAATCTAAAAGAAGAACTGAAAGACATAAGCAAGAACAAACACAATGAAACATGGAACAAGCTGATCCAGGATACACAAGCAGACTACAAAAATCCAAAAGCATTCTGGAAGAAAATAAAAAACCTAATGGGAACAAACTCGGAAGAAACTAGCTACATAAAGGACAAAAACGGTAGAAAGGTAACAGAACCACACGATAAAGAACCAATATTTAGAGAATTCTGGAAGAACATATTCAGAATAAATGACGAAGACAATAGAAGCTTCTGCCAAGAAACAGAACAGGCAACTAAAACATATTTGAGCCAGAACACAGAGAAATGGAAACCTACCAATAAAATCAACCTCGACTTATTAGACATAAACAACCCAATAATTGCCCCATTAACTAAAAGTGATATTGCAAAAACAATTGCAAGTTTCAAGAATAAAGCACCTGGCATAAGCCAAATTAATAAAATCGTACTTCAAAACATTCCTCAGTCTATGATCGAACAGCTCAAAAATATATACAATGCCTCACTTGCAACTGGCTTTTTCCCTACCAAATTTAAATTAGCCAAAATCAGACTCATTCCGAAAGCAGGAAAGAACCATACTCAAGCAGAAAACTACAGACCTATATCATTATTGGAAACACCTGGTAAAATATTGGAAAAAATAATCAACAACAGACTGAGAAATTTTCTAGACCAAGAAAACAAATATAACCCGAGACAGCACGGCTTTCGAAAACACCGAGGAACCAACACAGCAATAGCTCTAATATATGAATCAATTGCAAATGCTGCAAGTAACAGAGACCAATGCAACATAATTCTGAGAGATGTTTCAAAAGCATTTGACAAAGTGTGGCATGAAGGATTGAAGTTAAAAATAATCAAATTGGACATGCCTACCAATATCACAGCACTATTATGTAATTTTTTAGATAACAGACAGGCCAAATTAATAATCGACAACCATCTAGGACAAACCTTCATCCTTCATAGCGGAGTTCCCCAAGGCAGTAATATATCGCCGACGTTATACACTGTATACACGGCAGATATGCCGCAACCACGTCAATCAGAATACATCGCTTACGCAGACGATGTAACACAGATAGTCAGGTACCCGGGAAAGTCCAAACAAATGATGGCTATTAGAACATGCAGAGAAATAGAGGTAATAAACGACTATGAACGTAAATAGAAGATAAAAACCAATGTACAAAAACTCCAAATAATTCACATCGCAAAAACAAAACCATTCCCTATTATTGTTAACAACCAACAAATACCATACGCTGCCAAGGGAAAAACATTAGGACTCAAGATATCCAGATGTGGAATAACACCCCACATTAACGAAAGATTAGCTAAGGCAAGATCACAACTTACTAAGCTCAAAAGATTCCGCCAAT
>NW_024718452.1:0-5847 GCF_018991925.1 Homarus americanus
TTTTGAGATTTTCATGAGGTAAGAAAGCCTTTTGTATAAAAAAATCTTTATGTTGATGGTTAAAGTGCACAACCTTCATCAGTATTATGGTAATGGATCTTGATATGTACAGTAGCTAAAACAACTATCTGTGCAGGTGGGGGTGGATATGCTCCGGAATGGTACGTGTGACTAGTGACAGCCCCCATATACCAATATTTATCGTCCATGGTCTCATATTTTTTCCCACAAAGTATGTACAGATAGTTGTTTTAGCTACTGTACATGTACAGGTATTTTACTGTGTAAATTATGCATGATCCCCTAGCCTACAGTTTTAGGATAATCAAATGTGGGAATACTATTAACACAGGAAGAGCCACAGTGTGTATTGCTTATATGAAACGCTTTTGTTTAAACAAATAAATATTTAATTAGGTTAGGTTGGTAGGTTATATTAAGAACCATAATGAACTTCACATAGAATTTCAAGAACAAGACATACGACGGCCATTGAGGTCAACATTACAGTGGATAATGCTCGCATATAGCCGTTCCCTAACAAATATTGTGCTGTAAATATGAACTCACTTCTCTTAAGGCTACCTAATTTAAATAGTCTTCCAGAGAAAGCACAAGTGGTTGCCAATAAATTAACGCTGTGTGAACGACTAATAAATATTTTACATCACAACAGCCAACACTAGACTAAACACAAATCGTGTGAAGGGATTTACGCAAAAAGAGAGAAGCCATCTCTAGCAAGCTTGGTATTATTAGACATTTATCTTTTACCATAGTCTGTCATTCACAGACACAAGTATACGTTACGACTTACCAAATTTTGGTCCGAGATCGGTGAAGACCCCAGTGCAATTAATCGGTGGTCAGGGAGGTGTAAAGTCAACGCTTAACCCCCGAACACTTTAGTATGGGTTAAATTGTTGTTTTTTCATTAGTATATGATTTTTTGTCCACTTCCTACTGTGTTATCATTACCTCAGATACACACACTTATCACCACTAGAATCATCATAAAATTATCCTGGAAATCACCTGAGCATTAGATTCATTCACATTCATTACATATCCAAACTGACACACACAAACAAACACACACACACGCACACACACACACTACCACACACACACACACCACACACACACACACACACACACACACACACACACACACACACACACATCATGTCATACTACATCATGACCACCGAAGGAATCGGCAGCCCCCTCTCAGGCTGTCAGGTCAGCAATGTGGTTGGCCCTTGCCAACTCCCACTCTGAACCTCCTCCACCATGTCAACAAGTTCTTCGCTTAAAATTTGCAATTTCATTTAGGCGAGAATGGAACCGGTAAGCAGAGGTGAACGGTGGTGGCGAACAGTGGCAGTGAACAACTCAACAATGCTGGTCACCCAGGTGCTTCCACTGGCAGTGGTCCCCAGGTACCCAATGGTAGGGACTAACAACCAGCGATGGCATTAATCCGTCTACGATAGGAAGGCCTGGGACCACACCTCACTCATATAATACCATCTGTGAGGGAATTACTACACCACGTCAGGTCCCTCATAACACCATATGTGAAGGAGTTACTACACCACGTGAGGCCCCTCATAACACCATCTGTGAGGGAATTACTACACCACATGAGGTCCCTCCTAACACCATCTGGGAGGGAGTTACTACACTACGTGTTTGCAGTTCAACACCTACAATAATCGGTATGTTCACTGTATGTTCCTTTACCTTTCTCTAATGAAGGCTTTTGATAAACCACCAATGTATGTAATAAGTCATTTATGTCCAACGTATATTTTCAGCCTTCGGGGTGCAGAACTTTTTCAATAAACCGTCAATTATTATTATTATTATTATTATTATTACACAAATGGTCAGGTCTATAGCTCAGGCAGGTCCTAACCCAGCTAACCTCTCACTAAAACAGGAAAAACTATATCTGTCATCTACACAAAAGGTAACCAGGTAAGACTCTTGATATAGAAATAATGAAATAGTTTTTGTAGTTTGACCCCTCCCCAAAAAGTAGTTTTTTTTCTAAGTCCCCCTTAAATAAAATAAGGCAACGTTGATTATCTGAAAAAATTGGCTTGATTTCTGAAGTGCTTGAACTATCAACACGTCCATTACTGCCCAGTAAGACCCTGCTATAACTTACGCTCTCACTCTAATACTGAAATTAATCCATCGCTTCTCTGGCGAGTTACCAAGTGGATAAGATATCTCTCCCGGACGGACGGACAGAAGGACTGAAGGACTTATAGCGTCATTTCTATACATCCCCAAACTTTCGGTCCGGGTGCTGCGAGAAAGAAATTCTGCACTGGTCAACAAGGAATCGCGCTGCCAATACAGTAAAACGATTGACTTTCTATTTTCATAAAAATTAGACAAATTTGATGTTTGATGCAAGCTTAGGAAAACGTGGTATCCTTAAAGATTACCACCGACTGAGAGACACCGTGTTACCTGTGCTAGGCGTCACCAGCTGAGAAACGCCGTGTTACCTGTGCTAGGCGTCATCAGCTGAGAGACGCCGCGTTACCTGTGCTAGGCGTCACCAGCTGAGAAGCGCCGTGTTACCTGTGCTAGGCGTCATTAGCTGAGAGACACCGCGTTACCTGTGCTAGGCGTCACCATCTGAGAGACGCCGTGTTACCAGTGCTAGGCGTCACCATCTGAGAGACGCGGCGCTAGACCAGACAGTCGCTGTAAGTCACTGCCCTCACCTGTGCCCTTGAACTCTCTCCTCTGGTTGGTCATGCTGCTGTTGCTGTCTCCTGTTGCTGCTGTTGTTTGTCCTGTTGCTGCTGTTTGTGCTATTGCTGTCTCCTGTTGCTGCGGTTGTTAGGTCTTTCTGGTGGTAGTCTTTCCATGCCTGTATACAGTAATCCACACTGGAACGAACTGGAGATTTGTGCAGTTAAAGGAGCATGTTCCCGTCGTTGTATTCAGAGGTAAGCTTTATAAATCCCAAACTTCGATTTACTTTTTGTCTTTCTGTTGTTTGTGATCTTCAGTGAATATACTGTCCATAACCATGAAACCTTTCTCCTTATCGACAGGTATCTGAGAAGAAAGTGTTATTAAGCTGAGAATAAGATTTGTGTTTAGTTGTTGTCTTCTATTCATCTTAATATTGAATCTTTTAGGTCTCAAGACCATTTGAACAGCTCATGCAGGTCTTTCTACATTGTTGCGACGTCGTCTTGATTTGCTACCTTCCCCAATATCTTTGTGTCGTCCACAAAATTGACAATGTGACTCGATATGCTTTCACCTATGTCGTTTATGTAGATGACAAACAGGGTGGGTCCAAAAATGAAACTATTGCTCCGCAGATATTTTCCATTATTACACTTTCTTTTGTTGCCAGTCTGAGTCAGTCTGTTAATCACAGCAAAATCTTTTATAACCTGATGCCATGTACTTACTGAGATCTTAAAAGGCCAATTCATTGCATGTGGAATTAACACAGTAAACGTTTGGGGAAGTGGCCGCAACCCGCATCTACTGGTGAGCCTTGGTCACGTAGTCTGTAACTGTTAACGTTTCAAGGAACGTGATTAAGTTTGTCAGACAGAATATTCTTTCTATGAAACCGTGTTGCGCTGTGTTGATAAGACTGTGTTCGGTCTGGTGTTGGATGATGGCGTCCCTCAGAATTTTCTCAAAGAGATTGCATTTATGTGACGGGCCTGCAGTTTTCCGCTGCACCTTTCCTACTCCTTCATGTGTATTAGGTGACGTTGACTGATTTCCAGTCCCTATAGGCGCTTTACCCTGATCCAAGGATTTGCTGAATAAAAGTCTTAGTGGGGTGCAGATCACGGGAGGACCCTGCACGGTGTATGTCACTTCAATATTTTTATTTTATTTACGTGCTGTCGTGTTTGTACAGCATATGTATGTGAAAGTGTTTATATATTGAAGGTATTGTTGTTAATATTAATTAAATGCATAAAATTTAATAGTATTTGTTTTAATTATTACTAGTTTAATTATTATTATTATTATTATTATTATTATTATTATTATTATTATTATTATTATTATTATTAATAATATTATTATTATTATTAATAATTATTTTTATTAATTATTATTATTACTAATTATTATTATTGTTATTATTATTATTACTAATTATTATTATTATTATTATTATTATTATTATTATTAATTATTATTATTATTTTTAATTATTATTATTGATATTAATTATTATTATTATTATTATTATTAGTATTATTAATATTATTATTATTATTGATATTATTATTATTATTACATTATCTATTATACTATGAAGCCAGCACGTGTGGTGTCTGTTCCTGGAACGTAAAATAAGCAATGGGTTTTTCATCAACCCGATAAATCATAAAAAAATTCGTATAGAATCTGAACAAAACACAATTACATGTCGATGAGTTTTCTTTGAAGAACATTAGTGTCATTTTGTCGCTGGCGCACCATCAACCGGACGCTTGGTGCTCGCTAACCAAACTTTGATATTCCCCGTCTTTCACCTGGCATGAAGGGCCCACGTTCACTTGTTATAAACTATGAAACATAATATTTCTCGTAATATCGTCTTGATTTTCCTGGGACGAGTTCGATGGTGTTCTGCCTCTAGTTTATTCCTTCTTGCTATTTGGTTCCCGGTCAGTGCAAAATTCTTTATGTTCTGCAAACCATATTTGACACATGAAAGGGCGCCAAACTTATTTTAAGATTACTACTACTATTACCAATAATAATAATAATCTGTTGTAAGTGATAAGGTTAATGACTCTATAAAATAATATAAATCAGCGTAAATTTCTCGTGTTTCTCTTTCTAGGTCCCCTTACGTCGTGTTTTGCCTGTGTGGGGTAATTCTGATTTGGGTGACTCAGCTTCCTTCCCACCTTATTCTCCCTCACCCCACTGTACACATCACATCACTTTACAGGTAAAATGATTACTATATACGGTACCTGGAACATCCAGTCTGCTCCTGGAAGCTTCCAATTATCAAACACCACAGGGATCTTGCTTTGGTAGAGGTGTCGCATTATGATCATCTTGGCGTCAACATCCTGAAGATCTGCCAACCTCCTCACCAGCTTGTTCTCCTTCAGGATGGGTTTGGCTTTTCTGTAACCATGTAACAAGTAATTTAATTAAGTGTCTGTCCTGTGATGAAAGAGCTAGCTGTTTTGGTTGTGTTTAGGTCGATGGGCACTGTGTTTTGGTTGGGTTCACGTGGATGGGTACTGTGTTTTGGTTGTGTTTAGGTGGATGGGTACTGTGTTTAGGTTGTGTTTAGGATGGATGGGTACTGTGTTTTGGTTGGGTTCACGTGGATGGGTACTGTGTTTAGGTTGTGTTTAGGATGGATGGGCACTGTGTTTAGGTTGTGTTTTAGGATGGATGGGTACTGTGTTTTGGTTGGGTTCACGTGGATGGGTACTGTGTTTTGGATGTGTTTAGGTGGATGGGTGTTGTGTTGCTTGGGTATGTATAGATTAGTGTATGAATGTTGATTAATAACGCATAATAATAAACTTTATGAGGCTGTGAAAAGACATGTGAACAGAAATAAAAAATAAATAAATAATAATAATAATAATAATAATAATAATAATAATAATAATAATAATAATAATAATAATAATAATTGAGGATGATGATGGTTAGGTTAATTATTATACTAAATCAACTTTTAATTTTATTAATATTTTTTTTTACATAAAATTTAATAGCATTCATCAACGACGATAATAATGGTTGCCCCGTTTCAGGATTCTTCTGGTGCAATCAACACAGCGGGGGGGTGATTCATAA
>NW_024718453.1:0-12218 GCF_018991925.1 Homarus americanus
GACTGAGTATTTTTTTGACACTGGTTCCTCTTAGTTCAAGGGCCAGGCAAAAGGAGAGCATGCTTGTTTTGGACTGTGTATTTTTTTTTTTTTGACACTGGTTCCTCTTTGTTCAAGGGCCAGGCCAAAGGAGAGCATGTTTGTTTTGGGCTGGTATTAATTTTGACATTGGTTCTCTAGTTAAGGGCCAGGCAAAAGGGGAGCGTGATGTTCTGGTTGGGTTGAGTTGGGCTAGGAAGAAATGGAGTTGCTAGCTGCGAGTGGAATAGTACAGAGTTGAAGGTGGGTTCTAAGTTGTTCTCTCAGCACATGAGGGCAGTGCTGTCTTTTTTTAGGGGGGTCGAGTGTTAGCGGGAGAGAAAAGGAGAGAAGAGAAGACGGGAATGCTGCATTTAGCACGCTAAAGGGGTGAGGTGCAGTCCTTAGAACAAAATTTTAGGGGGGTCGTATGCATGTTTTCTCAGCACATGAGGACAGTGCTGTCTTTTTTTTAGGGGGGTCGATTGTGATATCCAGAAATTTCAGAGTAATTTCAAATGCCTCGCCATGAGTGATACTGAGCGTTCAAGGTCATCTGAGGGGAGGGAGCGCTGCCTGCTCGTAGCGAGAGACTGCGGAACTAGGCCTATATGATATTAAATGTAATTTACCGAATTAATAATGATGCGATTCATGAAGTTAAGGGACTATTATTGAATTTGAAATTATTATAGATCGTTTAGCAGTCTGAATAATGTTACGGGTGTCCCAAGGAGTTATTAGTTAGGCGGAAAATATATCACGTAGGCCCAAGCTAGCGCCTTGGGGAGACACGAGGCGGGTTCTCTCCCAGTCCCGGAGAGCACTCACACAGACAAGACGTTCCGCGCGTCCATCAGAAATAGTCACGTGGCCTAGTCACCTGTGCTGCGCTATTGCAGTATAACAAGTAAGTCTCATTCGATCTCAGACAGGGTTAGATAGGGCAGTGGTAAAGTTAACTAGAGCTAACAGTGAGTTCATTTCAGGGTTTCCGTCAGAACCCACTTGACTGGAGTTGACTGGAGTTGACTGCGAGAGATTGACTGCCGTTGATGATTGAGGGTGGCGATTGTCGCCATTGGACCGATCAGTGTAGGCCTGTCACTGTTTAGCGGGGTAGGAAAGGATCTCTTGAGTGAACGAGTGCTCCCGACAACTAACACGACACGGGACCAGCATCAGCAGTGGGTGATCAGTTCTTACCACTCCGGTGCACAACCCCACATGTCCTGAGCAGCTAGTGAAACCCTCTTGCTAACGGGAAGCTAAAGTTTCTCTCAACTGCGCAAGGTCTGATTGGCTCACTCTCTTCCTGCCCATGGACGCACTGGGAGTACACTGAGGCTATCTGAGTATATTAATGGTCACACACTGAGACCGTGAGTCTAGGAATCTAGGAGATACCTAGAGGAACATTTTATCTTCCTTATTACGGGTGTAGTTAACACCATTTCTCAGTTACTGATATTATCTTGACGTGTGTAGGTTAATATTTCTTAAATAATTTTGATAGTAGTGTTTTTTGAATGTTTGTGTCATTAAGTGGAACCAGAGTGATACTGTGAATTGATTCTTTTAATGCATCTGATTGTTCTTCATAATTCTGATCTCAAGTATAACCTTGTTCCCCAGAGTAGTGGTTAAGTTAGGTTAGGAAGTGTGCATCTGTTGGGGTGCTATTATTTTGTTGAAAGCCCTTAAGGCCTATTCATTGTAGAGTATTTAATTTCTTATCTTTTATTACCATTCCTCAGTGACTGATATTATTTTGTTGAAGACCCTTAAGGCCTATTCATTGTGGAGTATTTAATTTCTTATTTTTTAGTACCATTTCCTAAGTGACTGATATTATTTTGTGAAAGCCTTAAGGCCTGTTCATGTGGGCGAGCAACATTTCTTAATACTTCAAATTTATTGTTGCCTGTGTTTCTAATAATTTCTATGTCATGTATAACTTTTATTCCCCAGAGTAGTGGTTAAAGTTTAAGTTAAGAGGTGCGCATATTGGTGTACCATTATTTGATTGGGTTTGTAGTGTTGGAGGGAATATAAGTGTCTAAATTTTACAGTGTGTCTCATTCATCCCAGTCACAGACGCTATCCTTCCACGGGTCACGGACAGTTCATTTTGTGTAGTAGATTTAAGTGTTCTTGTGCTGGTTCGGGATTTTTCTCAGAGGGGCGCTTCCACTGCCTTTACCATCTATTAAATTTTAATAAACCCCAAGTCAAGTGAGAAATTAAAGTCCAGCAAATTCCGACCGGTTACATATATATATATATATATATATATATATATATATATATATATATATATATATATATATATATATATATATATATATATATATATATATATATACTCGTCTATAACCCCCCTTCGTATATAGGTCGACCCCGATTTTATGACCAAGAAATCGTTAATTTATGATATTCCTCGTTTATAGGTCGACCCAAGTTTTTGAGGGTAAAGGAACAACAAAACCTTCAGAGAAACACTACATCCTATAAACTTGTTTACCATTTATTATCACGACACTTTACACTGAAACGCTGGTAGTTTCAACAAAAATATTGTATATTTCCATTCAAGTATTTATTCAAGTCAATTAGGAGGGAATATTATTGTAATACAACAGTTTTTTAACTAAACCATTCGACAAGCGATTACGGTAACATCTTTTGAACGAAAGAAAGCGAAAAGAAAGCGAGTCATTGTTTTCGTCACGATTTTATCCCACTTTCCACTGTAATACGTACGTCATTTCAGCAAAAAATATTACATTTCCGTGAATGTAGTATATCAAGCACAGTATGAATAGAATATCATTGTAATATAACAGAATTTTAACCGAAAACTATTAAAAAAAAACGAATAACATCTCAAGAACATCGGAAGCTTAGGTAAAGTCTTTTGTTTTCGTCATTTATTTTATCCTATTTTACATTGAAATACATCACGTTTCAGCAAAACTACTATTTATTTCCGAGAATATATTCATTCAGGCGCAGTTTAGGTAAAATATACGTGTGATGTAACAGTTTTTTAACTGAAAACGATTCGAAAAACACGTGTACCCTCTAGCCCTGTTCAAGGAGAGGACTGGGAGAAGCTGTTTGGTGCTGCAGACGATGACAAAGAAAATGATTTTGATGGATTTTAATGAAAATATTCAGAAATATGGTATCGTAATATTTATTCAAGTCAATTAGGATATTATTGTAATACAATACAACAGTTTTTTAACTAAACCATTCGAAAAGTGATTACGGTAACATCTTTTGAACGAAACAAAGCGAAAGTCGATGTTTTCATCACAATTTTATCCCACTTTCCACTGTAATACTTATGTCATTTCAGCAAAAAATATTACATTTCCGTGAAGGTATTATATCAACCACAGTATGAATAGAATATCACTAATATAACAGTATTTTAACCGAAAACTATTAAAAATACGAGTAACATATCTTGAACATCGGAAGGTTAGGTAAAGTCTTTTGTTTTCTGCATGTAGTCTATCCTAATTTACATTGAAATACATCACGTTTCAGCAAAACTACTATTTATTTCTGAGAATATGGAAATGTAATATTTTTGCTGAAATGACGTACGTATTATAGTGGAAAGTGGGATAAAATCGTGACAAAAACAATGACTCGCTTTCTTTCGTTCAAAAGATGTTACCGTAATCGCCTTTTGAATGGTTTTCAGTTAAAAACTGTTATATTACAATAATATTCTCTCCTAATTCACTTGTGATGTAAAAGTTTTTTAACTGAAAACGATTCGAAAAACACGTGTACCGTCTAGCTGATACGGCAGAGCCCTGGTCGCGGAGGCTTTGTGTTTGCATCGGCCCTTCTTAAGCAGCTTTTAATTTTAGCGTACGTTGAAATTGTGTTTACCGGTGTATTCTTATTTTCTTGCTTCTTATTTTCCAGAAATATGACAAGTTTTTATATAATACAATGTTACCGTACTTTTAATTTACAAGTATTCATTTTTAAAAATACAGAAGACACCAAACAAATACTAGTACGGATATTTGCGTGACTCTCCCGCCAAAAAAGACCAAACAGCTGGTACTCTCTCCCTCAGCCCTACCAAAAATAGCCCAACATCTTTCTTGTTTATTCTCTTCCAATTTCTCACTTTAACTGGTATTTTTTACTTCATATTGCCTACATCAGATAAACTACAGTAATTGAGGTTAGATATTGTTATAAATTTGATTACCGTGTCCTGGCAGGTACCGTTAGAACCACCTGACCCTACCAACAGTGTTGCAAGTCAGACAGCATTTTTTTTTTTTACATTTTTGGTGTCTCCATTTGTTAATTTTTTTCTGTGGGGTTTGCACAATAGTATACTGTTTTACCTACAGTATTGTAAAACGATTTGGGAAAAGAAATACTCGGTAACTTAAAATTTTAAAAGGAAAATTTTGAAACTGGCAACTGTGTGTAGATGACCTGACTCACATCATATTGATGTTTCAAATTTAATTAACAAAAATTTATGTATCGATAAATAAACTTTTAAAAATGAATACTTTATGTTTTACATACTCCTGTGCATACCATACCATACCATACCATACCATACCATACCATACCATACCATGCATTTGGCTACTTTTGGCTTGCTATGATGACGCAAGAGATCTGCCCTGGCAACTGTACCGACACTCACAGTGGGTGGTGAGTTGGTGCGTCGTTTCCATTGTTTACTGGTAGTTACTGGTAAATATTTTTCAACCTAACGAAACTATTACCCGTATAGAGGTCGACCCCCAACTTTTTGCCAAAAAATTTGGTCTTAAGAACTCGTGCTATACACGGGTATATACGGTATATATATATATATATATATATATATATATATATATATATATATATATACTGTATATATATATATATATATATATATATATATATATATATATATATATATATATATATATATATATATATATATATATATATATATATATATATATATATATATATATATATAGTATATATATATATATATATATATATATGTGCTGTTAAAGTTGTACCCCACTTAACGCGTCAATTGAACCCAGAGGGTCCCGTGTTAAGTGAAATCCGCGTTAAGTGAACAACAGAACATATGGGATTAATTCCAATAGAAACCGGCCCGACCCCCAAACTCCACTTTTTGAAGGCACATAACTATGTTGTAGTAAAAATAACATCTTAATTTTATGATGGTACATGCACACAATTAATACTTAAGAGAAATAGAGAAATACAGTCGCCAAGTTAATGTCCATTCAAATAATGGACTCAACTCCCTCTCACACTACACTGCCGGCTCTTCCCTCTCAGAGAAATTTTTGGGGGAAAACCACTAAATTTTAATAAATAATACCTCAAACTAAAGTTAGGATAATACAATTGACATTGCTGGATTCCTTGTAAGACCAGGAATATTTTGAATATAAATGTCATATATTTTGCACAAAAGATAACATAGTTACCTAGAGAAAAAATTTTATCTAAAATTTGTATGTTTAATGCAAAATATATGATGTTTATATTCAAAATGATCACCAAATTATAAGAATTCCAGCAATGTAAATTATATTCTGACCGGGTAATTTGTATGAATTTTATGAGCTAAAACAAATATCTTCAGTTAATAAAAAAAAAAATAATCTTCACGACACTATCTGTCAATCAAAGTACCCCACCTTGCCTCCCCCCCTCTTCCAACCGCGCGGTCAGTCCCAACCCTCCCCCCCACCCCCCACCAATCCTCCCTTCCAGAGTTTTTAACATTTAGTATTAAATAATACCTCAGATTAAAGTTAGGATAATATAATTGACATTGCTGGATTCCTTGTAAGACCAGGAATATTTTGAATTTAAATGTCATATATTTTGCACAAAAGATAACATAGTTAATTTGAGGAAAATTTTTATCTAAAATTTGTATGTCTAATGCAAAATATATGATGTTTATATTCAAAATGATCATCAAATTATAAGAATTCCAGCAATGTAAATTATATTCTGGCCGGGTAATTTGTATGAATTTTATGAGCTACGAGGTGAAGTACCAAATTATTCAAGATTTGGAGAAAGGAACACGGCAAGTTGATCTCGCGCGCCAGCATGGCGTCAACGAATCTACGATTCGCACGATCAAGAAGGATGCAGCCAAGATCAAAGAGCACATGAAAATCACAAAGTCTGCAGGTGTTTCTATGATCAAGTATTTTCACAACCAGGTGCTTCTCAAGACAGAAAAATTACTTGTGAGGTACTTGGTGCGTCAGGCGCGACGGAACATGCAGGTCGACACGCGCTCTGTGAAGGACTACGCACGTGAACTGTACATGGCAGTGGCACGAAAGATGGGAATTACAGAGCCCAAACCCTTTAATGCTTCCTCTGGGTGGTTACAGAGGTTTAAGATCCGGAACAAGATCACCAATATAAACATTGGTGGTGAAGAAGCGAGTGCTGATCGTGCTGCGGCTCGGGAATTTCCTCCGTTTTTACGTGAGATTATGGAGGAAGGACAGTACAGTGACGACCAGGTGTTTAACATGGACGAATCTGGTCTTTTCTGGAGAAAACTACCTTCCAAGTCCTACATTGTGAAGAATGCCAGCAGGATTCGGGGCCGGAAAATGCAGAAGGAACGCATCACCGTCCTGTTTACCACCAATGCCTCCGGTACCTGTAAGCTCAAGTTATCGGTGATCCACACAGCCCGCAAGCCGCACGCCTACAAGAGCATGGACATGACCAAGCCAAATGTCCACTGGCTGACAGCACGTAAGGCATGGATGTTCTCTACACTGTCCCTCTCCTGGTTTGATGACTGTTTTGTTCCCGATGTAAAGAAATTCTGTGAGCGACAGAATGTCCCATTTAATATTTTGTTGCTGCTGGACAACGCACCAGGACACTCGCCCCTACTGTTAGATCGTCACCCCAACGTAAAAGTGGTCTTCCTTCCTCCCAACACTACGTCTTTAATCCAGCCCATGGACCAGGAGTTGATTTGCAATGTGAAAGCTGCATTCTCAACAAAAAAATTCCAGCTCCTGAACGACTTCACCAACACCAGGGAAGAGTTGCGTGACCTGAGTGACACCACCACCGATAGCAAGAACGACGAAGATGAGGAACAACGGTTAGAATAGCAAAAAATACTCTTCAAACAATTCTGGAGAGTATTTAACATCAAGAAAGCTGTGGACATCTTGGTGGAGTCATGGGATCAGCTGTCTATTGCTACAATTCGTCACGCATGGAGACATGTGTTGCATGGAATACCAGGTGAGAGGAGGAGTCAATCTGTGACTGGTGAGGTTCAGAATGTTGCAGTAGCAGTGGACCTTGCCAGAGAAGCTGCGCAGACTGTTACAGTTCCAGGCTTCTCCGAGACCACCAACGACGACATCCTGGAGGTGATCAGAAATCCTGAAGTGACTGCCGACGAGATGTTGGAAGAAGAACACGCCAGTGAAGAGGAGGAAGAAGGTGCGGCAGTCTCCGAAGAACACAATTTAAGTCATAGTGATATTAAGGGTGCCATGGAGTGTGCAGAGAAGATGAAGTCCTTCCTTTCCCGCGACAATGACGATGACCGCTATGAAGTCTTCCATAACCGGCTGGTGCAGGCTATGGAGCCGTACATCAAGGTGTATCATGACAACATCAACGCCAGCCGTCAGCAAAGCATAACAGATTTCTTCACCCGCAACCCACCACAGCCAGCCCAAGCCAGTGATAGTGAAAGTGAAGTTGACTTTGAGGGATTTGTCAGGGAAGCCCTGACAACTGTAAGTGACAGTGATGATGATTCACCTAGTAATGGTGATTCACCTGAGGGCCAGTAATCTGCCCTCTGCCTCGGAACCAGCCTCCATCCCCGTATGCCGACCCATCTCTTCTACTACCGTAAGTGTTACACAAAATTTTTAGATTTTTAACCTATTCTTTATTTTTCCTATGTTAACCTTTATCTTTCCTAACCTAACCTCTTCTATATTACTTGTTTTTTCATACCATCATAAAGTTAAGATAAAATTTTGACTACAACATAGTTGTGTGTCGTCAAAAAGTGGAGTTTGGGGATCGGCCTGGACTCCATTTCAATTAATCCCATATGTTATGTTGTTCACTTTACGCGTTCCTCACTTTCCGCGGGACCCTCCGGGTTACATTAACCGCGTAATGTGAGGACCAACTGTATATATATATGTATATGTATGTATATATATATATATATATATATATATATATATATATATATATATATATATATATATATATATATATATATATATATATATATATATATATATATATATATATATATATACATATATATATTATATATATATATATATATATATATATATATATATATATATATATATATATATATATATATATATATATATATATATATATATATATATATATATATATATATATATATATATATATATATATATATATATATATATATATATATATATATATATATATATATAACCGTCGGAATTTACTGACTTTAATTTCTCACTTGACTTGGGGTTTATTAAAGATTGTTAGATGGTAATTGCAGTGTAAGCGCCCCTTTGAGAAAAATCCCGAACCAGCACAAGAATACTTAAATCTACTAAACAAAGTGACTTGTCCGTGACCCGTGGAAGGATAGCGTCTGTGACTGGGATCAATGACACACACTGTAAAATTTACACACTACAAACACAATCAAATAATGGTTCACCAATATGCGCACCTCTTAACTTGAACTTAAAACACTACTCTGGGAAATAAAAGTTAAACATGACATTGAAATTATTAGAAACTCAGGCAACAATAAATTTAAAGTATTAAGAAATGTTGCTTGCACACATGAAACAGGCCTTAAGGGCTTTGAACAAAATTATATCACCCCAACAGATGCACAATTCCTAACCTAACTTAAACACTACTCTGGGGAACAAAGGTTATACCTGAGATCGGAATTATAAAGACAAATTAAACGCATTAAAGGAATTAAATCACAGTATCACTCTGGTTCCACTTAGTGACACAAACATTCAAAAACAGTACTATCAAAATCTATTAAGAACTATTACTACACACGTCAAGATAATATCAGTAACTGAAAAAATGGTACTAACTACACACAAAAATATTGTCACTATTATTGAGATGTTACTGGGTCCACCAATACTCTTGAACCATGCTCCAGCCAACTCGACATACACCCGTAATAAAGGAGATAAAATGTTTCTCTAGGTATCCCCTAGACTCCTGGTCTCAGTGTGTGACCATTTATCTACTCAGATAGCCTCAGTGTACTCTCAGTGCGTCCATGGGCGGGAAGAGAGAACGCCGACAGGTGACTATGGCCAGTAGGTAATACTTCTATCTGACCGAGGACACGTGGTGTGATGTTGTGCATCCACGTCAAAAGAACTGATCACCTAATGCTGATGCTGGCCCCGTATCGTTTTAGTTGTCTGGAGCACTCGTTCACTCAAGAGATCCTTTGCTCCCCGCTAACCAGTGACAAGCCTGCACTGATCATTCCAACGGCGACAATCATCAATCCTCAACGGCAGTCAATCTCTCGCAGTCATCACTCTCGCAGTCAATTTCTCGCAGTCAAGTGGATTCTGACGGAAACCCTGAAATTGACTCACTGTTAGCTCTTAATAACTTTATCACTGCCCTATCTAACCCCTATCAGATATCGAATGAGACTTACTTGTTATACTGCAAGAGCGCAGCACAGGTGACTAGGCCACGTGACTATTTCTGTGACGGACGGGCAGGGACGTCTTGTTGATCCGAATGCTTTCGCATTACTAAGAGCTAGCCAACCTCGTGTCCTCTCAAGGCGTCAGCTTAGGAATACGTGACATATTTTCCGCCAAACTAATAACTCCTTGGGACACCCGTAACATTATTCAGACTGATAAACGATCTATAATAATTCCAAATTCAATAATAGTCCCATAACTTCATGAATCGCATCATTATTAATTTGCAAATTACATTTAATATCATATAGGCCTAGTTCCACATCCCCTCACTATGTGTGGGGAGCGTTCTCTTCCCTCAGACAACCTTGAAAGCTCAGTATCGCCAATGGCGCGGCGTTTGAAATTACACTAAATTTTCTGCATATTACATATATATATATATATATATATATATATATATATATATATATATATATATATATATATATATATATATATATATATATATATATATATATATATATATATATATATATATATATATATATTACTAAACGGAGAAACCATTATTAATAAGAGGGTCCTCATATTATTACCAAATTGATCGTTTTATAAATACAGTACTGTATATATATATGCTGATAACCACAAGGAAAGAAATGAAAACACAAAGTTCCCAAGCGCTTTCGTGTAATTCACATCTTCAGGGGTGAGTACAGACTAGAGAGAGAAATACAAATCAAGGTGTATATATACAGAGGAGGGTGAGACCAGGTCCACAATGGTCAGGTATTAGGTAATGACCCTACTAATCTTTAAATAGCACACAACGGTTGGTGGTCAGGTCAGATGGTCAGGTGACCCAGCCTTCTCACCTGGTCACAAATCTTCTTAATTACAAAATTGTCCAGCTTGTACATGCCGTTACTCAAATTCATGTTGAATGCTTCGGTATGTTTAATAAGACTAGATTCTATGATGTTCCTACTATCAATTGAATTACATGGTAATATTGAGGAGGCATTATCCCAGTCAATGCAATGCTTGTTATCCCTCAAATGAACAAACAGAGCATTGGATTCCTGGCCTGTCCTAACACTGTATTTATGTTGTTTAATTCTAGTTGCAAGATCTTTACTTGTCTGGCCTAAGTAAAACATATTAAATTCCTTGCAAGGAACTTTATAAATGCAGCCAATTGTGTTGTTGGGGGAGTTCTTGATTAACATTTGTTTAACAGTGCGTGAGTTTTTAAATGCCACATTGACGTTCCAGGTTTTTAGTTGTGAAGGAATGTGTGAGAAATTTTTGTGAAATGGTAATATTAAGATATTCTTATGGTCATGGGTGGGCTTGGGATCAGTTCTATAAAAAGTTTTCTTAGTAATGTTTAGGCATTTGTCTATGAAAGATCTAGGGTATTTTATGGTTTGAGCCAATATTATATATATATTTGTATTCCTCATCAATGAATTCCGGACTGCAAATTCTCAAGGCACGTAAAAACATTGTTGAAAATACTGACTGTTTGACTTTATTACTTTTACATACTTTTCGTACTTTTTAATACTAACTAATGTATATTTTTTTCTTCATTTCCATAACTCATTATAAATATTTTTTGCATTACTCTATGAGTGGGCAACGTAGTGAGTCTTTATACAGGGAGTGAAGTGATAAATATTCCTATACATGGACCCCTTCCAAAATTTTTGGCTATTAAACAGGAAATTAGTGACTCAGACTCTGATAGCCAGTCATCTAATAATTCACAGGACTAGTGGCAACTGATAGTGAGGAAGAATTACCACAACTTAGCCAAATAGAATTAACTCCTAACGACTCCTTAGCTAACTGTGAAAATTTCATTGATTCTCAGTTTGAGGATTTACACAGTAGACAATTAAGGCCAGGTAACAATTAGCCATTGCCTTCACCTGTTACTAACGCTAGTGCTTTAACTAACAAAACAAAAATGCCAACAGGTGGTTCTAATAACCCACTGCCTGCAACGGCCGGTCAAACGGTAAGGCTACTTCTAAATAATAGTAAGGCACAAGAGTTTACAGGCGAGGATCCTCATTATACTAATTTAGCATTTTTGCGTAAATGCGAAGATGTAATGAGAAATAACGATGTCACCAATGACGTAGATAAAATTTCATACGTCAGAAGCCTTATCAAAAGCAGTAGTTTGGCAGCTAGAGGGATCTATGCTTCAGCCATTGACAAAGAAACGGATGATTATCCAACATTTAGGGAGCAATTCATTTCTTTTTTGGGATCGGGCTCCAAAGGAGGTCCACTTTCTTGGATTTTTAAGATGGCAGAGAGGACAGGTGACACTCTGCTTGCACATGAAGCACAAGAAGCCCAAATTTGTGCGGGTCTCACTAATATAGATGTCAGATCTTACACGGATTC
>NW_024718454.1:0-3852 GCF_018991925.1 Homarus americanus
CCTCCTTCTCTTCTCCCTTCTCCACCTCCTACTTCAAATTCACATCAGCCTTCTACATACACATCTCAAGGTAAGTGTAAATTTCTAACACTTTTGTTGAATTTAGGCAATTTTCGGTGAGCTGGAACCAATTACCCAAAAACCCATTGAAACAATGGTTTCGGTTAACGAGCAACCTGCTGGAACGGATTGTGCTCGTTAACCGAGGGACCACTGTATATTAGATACAGTACAGGTATACAACAAATATACAGTACAGGAATACAACACAGTTCAGGTTGTTACGCCGTCTCTTAATTTACTTTAATACCCAGGTTCTAGGCGTAACTAAACAAAAAAAGTGAAGTAAATCAAAAGGGAATAAAAATAAATAAAGTAAACCTTTAAGAATTTATTTTAATTAAATACTAACACAATAAAAGAGCCTCGTAGGCTGTCACAACAAATTGATTCACTATCAAAACCTTTAAGACACAAATGATACTAAAACATCGAAACATCAAAAGAATAAAAATAGAGCATTGGATTACGTTAACACTGCATAAACATATAAAAACTAACGCTGAAATTAACTATCGTGAAATAACACTGAATTACTTAAATGTAACTAAGCAAGCACTGATGGACACATAAGAGACATGAATAGGTACTCGCATAGATATACCACATTGGTGGCGACAGGAACAACACAGAAATAAAATAAGTATAAGTAACAGGTGACGGGTGTCACTCAAAAGAATGTGAACTGAATGACAAGAGGACTGGACTGAACTCCGTCTGCTGGTGGGGTACTATATATAGGGTCGGCTCCCGCCAATGCGACACACTGGTGAAATATGGGTCGTTTAACGATGTAGATGGTCGTTAGAGAAACAAAGAATGCTTGTTACAAATACTAAATGAAGAAATAAGATGGGCTTGAACAAATAATAACAGTTAAAACCTTAACAGCACAGGGTAAGATTATATAATAGTAAATATAACACATCATTACAGGAATAATATGGAACAACATGGATGCATGTTATAAAAAATAATAGAAAAATACAAGGTCGTAACACGGCATACAACAAATATACAGTACAGGTATACAACAAATATACAGTACAGGAATACAACAAATATACAGTTCAGGTATACAGCAAATATACAGTTCAGGTATACAGCAAATATACAACAAATATACAGTTCAGGTATACAGCAAATATACAGTTCAGGTATACAGCAAATATACAACAAATATACAGTTCAGGTATACAGCAACTGTACAGTACAAGTATACAGCAAATATACAGTACAGGTATACAACAAATATACAGTACAGGTATACAACAAATATACAGTACAGGTATACAGCAAATATACAGTTCAGGTATACAGCAAATATACAGTTCAGGTATACAACAAACATACAGTTCAGGTATACAGCAAATATACAGTGTAGATATACAACAAATATACAGTTCAGGTATACAACAAATATACAGTACAGGTACAGTGGGGTATGCTATAACGAACGGATTCTACTACGAATATTCCTATAACGAACGGTTTCACCTATAAAATTGAGAATGCTATAACGAATGAAACTCCTACAATGAACATTATTATTTATTTTTTTTACTAATTTATTGTTTTTTTATTAGAAGTATTAATGATATTCTTTATTTCAGGGGTTTAGATGCATATTTATGCACTTTTTTACAATTTTATATTATTTTTTCAGTGTTAAGTGGTTGTATTTGGGGGCCTGGAACGGATTAATCCTATAACGAACGAATGCTATAACGAACAAGGTTCTAGAACGAATTAGATTCGTTATAGCATACCCCACTGTATACAACAAATATACAGTACAGGAATACAACAAATATACAGTTCAGATATACAACAAACATACATTTCAGGTATACAGCAAATATACAGTACAAGTATACAACAAATATACAGTACAGGTATACAACAAATATACAGTACAGGTATACAACAAATATACAGTACAGGTATACAACAAATATACAGTACAAGTATCCAACAAATATACAGTACAGGTATACAACAAATATACAGTACAGGTATACAACAAATATACAGTACAAGTATACAACAAATATATAGTAAAGGTATACAACAAATATACACTATAGGTATACAACAAATATACAGTACAGGTATACAACAAATATACAGTACAGGTATGCAACAAATATACACTACAGGTATACAACAAATATACAGTACAGGTATACAACAAATATACAGTACAAGTATACAACAAATATATAGTAAAGGTATACAACAAATATACAGTACAGGTATACAACAAATATACAGTACAGGTATACAACAAATATACAGTACAGGTATACAACAAATATACAGTACAGGTATACAACAAATATACAGTACAAGTATACAACAAATATATAGTAAAGGTATACAACAAATATACAGTACAGGTATACAACAAATATACAGTACAGGTATACAACAAATATACAGTACAGGTATACAACAAATATACAGTACAGGTATACAACAAATATACAGTACAGGTATACAACAAATATACATTACAGGTATACAACAAATATACAGTACAGGTATAACTAAACAAATATACAGTTCAGGTATACAACAAATATACAGTTCAGGTATACAACAAATATACAGTACCAGGTATACAACAAATATACAGTTCAGGTATACAACAAATATACAGTTCAGGTATCGACAAATATACAGTACAGGTATACAACAAATATACAGTTCAGGTATACAACAAATATACAGTAAAGTATACAACAAATATACAGTACAGTACAGGTATACAACAAATATACAGTACAGGTATACAACAAATATACAGTTCAGGTATACAACAAATATACAGTAAAGTATACAACAAATATACAGTACAGTACAGGTATACAACAAATATACAGTACAGTACAGGTATACAACAAATATACAGTACAGGTATACAAACAATGGCAAACAGTAAGTCAGTTCGACAAGGATAACCAACACAGCATCATATGATTATTTCCAATTGGTCTTCTTTTTGAAATAAATAATCCAATATATACACTTCAAATAATTCTTACCAACATGCAAGACCATACAGTTCCCCAGATCATTTATCTTTAAGATCTATCCCTGCAACTTTCATGTAAAATTCTTCTCACCATTGTGTACAGACATATGTCTCTTCAGATGGCTCTTTCTGGAATAACATTTACCACACTCATAACACTTTAAATTCTTCTCAATGTGTGTACAATCATATGGCTATTCAGATGGCTCTTTGTTAATAACATTTACCACACTCTTCACACTTAAAATTCTTCTCACCAGTGTGTATAACCATATGCTGCTTCAGATAGCTCTTTGTGGAATAACATTTCCACACTACTTCAATTCACAATTGTTCTTCTTCAAATAAAAACAACATCCATCTTTTACCCACCACTTCTTCACACTTAAAATTCTTCTCGCCAGTGTGTACAACCATATGCTGCTTCAGTTTGCTCTTTCTGGAATAACATTTACACTCTTCACATTTAAAATTCTTCTCATCAGTGTGTACAACCATATGGCTCTTCAGATGGCTCTTTGTGTAATAACATTTACACACTCTTCACAAATAAATTTCTCACTGGTGTGTCATATGGCTCCTCAGTTTGCTCTTTGAATAACATTTACCACACTCTTCACATTTAAAATTCTCACCAGTGTGTACAACCATATGACCCTTCAAATGGCTCTTTTTGGAATAACATTTACCACACTCTTCACATTTAATTCTTTCATCAGTGTGCCATAGCTCTTCAAATAGCTCTTTCTGGAACA
>NW_024718455.1:0-14614 GCF_018991925.1 Homarus americanus
GTATTGGTTATCGACATAAAAAAAGATTTTGTACATCATCTTTGGATGACAAAACGAAAGACGCTCAACTAAAACTTCTCACTACGGGATATATCACAAAACTTGGATATTTCATGAAACAGGTCACTGTTTTTTGTTTTTCTTGTTTCAGAAAACACTGATGACTTGTTATGTAGAATGTGTATATAGACCGGAATGTTGTTACCCGTTACTAATTTCTTTGAACGTTGTAACAGATGTAACAGTAGTATAACGGTTTCTTTATAGATCCGCTGCCACGTATATAACAATTCTTCTTCCTTGTAGTAGTAAATGTAACACATATAACAATATCTTTGATTGCTATTTCATATTTACGTTTACGTTCCATATATGGGTTCTTCCTCTTCACCAGAATGCCACAGTAATGGGGATAACATAATACCTCTACCTTTACCAACTATGTATTTGGTGAGATGACTGTTAGTGTGATATAACAGTTACTTGTAAAACTGTCATATATGCAACAACATTCCTGGGTTGTCACCACTTGTTACAATCACTTGAGAAGCTATTTCGGATACACGTCCAGATGTAGATCAACCGTAATTTCATCTCAGTCTCTTTGGATGTTAAGCGAAAGGACGGAGGCTATGTAAATAGCTCTGCTAAGTACGTCCTGACGATACGATATTAAGAGTGAAACTGCTATGAGTAGTGACCCATCGAGTGAGAATGGAATAGGCATGTCGTCCTCCCTCGAGGGAAGACGGAGCCATCCACGATGGCTCTCAAAAAACGTCTTCCTCTAGTCAGGGGATGTCAAACTACTGCCCGCCTGAGGTGGTGTTACGACCGTGTCGTATTTTTTCTATTATTTTTTTATACATGCTTCCATGTTGTTCCATATTATTCCTGTAATGATGTGTTATATTTACTATTATATAATCTAGTCACCTTACCCTGTGCTGTTAAGGTTTTAACTGTTATTATTTGTTCAAGCTCATCTTATTTCTTCATTTAGTATTGTAACAAGCATTCTTTGTTTCTCTAACGACCATTTGCATCGTTAAACGACCCATGTTTCACCTGCCGGTCGCATTGGCCAGAGCCAACCCTATATATAGCACTCCACTAGCAGACGGAGTTCAGTCTAGTCCTCTTGTCATTCAGTTCACGTTCTTTTGAGTGACTCCCGTCACCTGTTACTTATACTTTAATTTACTTATGTGTTGTTCCTGTCGCCACCAATGTGGTATATCTATGTGAGTACCTATTCATGTCCCTTATGTGGCCATCAGTGTTTGCTTGGTTACATTTAAGTAATTCAGTGTTGTTTCACGATAGTTAATTTCAGTGTTAGTTATTTATATGTTTATGCAATGTTAACGTAATCCAATGCTTTATTTTTATTTTATATGTTTAAAGCAGTTCTGTTGAAGCTTCGATGTTTTAGTATCATTTGTGTCTTAAAGATTTCGATAGTGAATCAATTTGTTGTGACAGCCTTCGAGGCTCTTTATTTTTGTTATTATGTAATTTAATTAATTTCTTAAAGGTTTACTTTAATTATTTTTATTCCCTTTTTGATTTAATTCACTTTTTTTGTTTGGTTACGCCTAGAACCTTGGATATTTAAGTAACTTAAGAGACGGCGTAACAGTGGCCAGGGAGCCAGCTACTTAATGCCTTAACTCAGCATAATATGACGCAGCTTCCCGTGGGCACACCTTATCACGTGCACTGAACATGTCACCTCATAGCTAGTGGAAAGTTACAGGGGATGAATCAGTATATAAATCAAATTCACTTTACCTGGAGACTTGACAACGATATCCTCACAAAATATGACGGTTGAGGATGACCTAATCACGTGATCTGAGGTCGACGAGTTCCACAACAATTTAAATAATGAGTTACTTAATGCACAAAGGCAGGACATACCATACAGAAAACTTAGATCAGACAACAAAGACCCTAAATGGATAAACAATTATTTAAAGAATATTATTGGACAAAGGAAGGCGATAGGTAGAAGAATAAGTCGTGGTGAAGTTTACCTCCGAGATTATTATAAGGTATTGGCCAGTAGGGTTAAGGCCGAGATAAGAAAAGCAAAGAGGAATAATGAACTGAAGGTGGCAAGGGAAGCGAAGTCAAACCCCAAGGGATTCTTTCAAATGTATCAAACTAAATCACGAGAAAAGATTGGACCAATGAGCAATAATATGAAGAAATATTTTTCAACAGTTTTCACCACCGAAAACTTGAACATGATACCCGAGGCACCGACTATATACAGAAATATTTAAGAAAATAGATTAACCGAGATTGTAGTGATTGGTAACGACGTTAGTAAGCAAATAGACAAGTTAAAGCCTAATTAGTTGCCGGGTCCCGATGAGATACTTGCCAGAATATTAAAGGAATGTAAGGAAGAGCTTGGTATGTCCTTGCAAATGGGTGTAGTACCAGAATCCTGGAGGATACCGAATGTAATACCGATTATCAAGAAGGGAGATAGATCACTATCCTCTTAACTACCGTCCAATCAGCTTCACATCTATTGCAGACAAATTACTGGAAGCAATAATTTCAAACTCTATTCGAAATCACCTGGAGAAGCACAAGTTGATCAATGATTCTGAACATGGCTTCACAAGAGGGCGTTCATGTCTAACTAATCTATTAACATTCTTTTCAGCTGTTTTCTAATCAGTGAACGAGGGGCTCGACTATGATGTGGTATATCTTGACTTTAGCAAAGCCTTCGACAGAGTCCCCCACGAAAGACTAATAACAAAAGTGGAGGCTCATGGCATTGGAGGAGATATTCTAAAATGGATTAGCGCGTGGTTACAGGACTGAAAACATCGAGTGAGCATTAACGGCACTAAATTCGATTGGAATAACGTCACAAGTGGAGTACCCTAAGGCTCAGTACTGGGACCATTATTATTTATTATATACATAAAAGACCTAGATATAGGCGTAGACAACAGCATAAGTAAATTTGCTGATGACACTAAAATAGGGCTTGTAATTAAATCTGACGAGGAATTCCGTAAAACTACAGGAAGATCTAAAAAAAAATTCGAATGGTCTGAAAAATGGCAGATGAAATTCAATGTGGACAAATGAAAAGTACTTAGTCTAGGAGATATCAGATGAACAACAATGTTATAGAGAAATCCGAATGTGAGAAAGATTTAGGAGTAATGATAAGTAGGAATCTTAAGCCAAGTAGCAATGTGTATTTGCTCCAAACAAAGCTAATAAAGTACTTGGGTTCATACAAAGGAGTGTTATAGTTACAAAACTAGAGAGGTTATCCTGAAACTATATCTTGCGCTTGTAAAACCTCACTTGGATTACGTAGTTCAATTCTGGTCACCGTATTACAGAATGGATATAGAATCCCTAGAAAGAATTCAGAGGAGAATGACAAGACTAATCCCGGGCATTAGGAACCTCGAGTACAGAGATAGGTCAAAGCATCTTAATTTGCACTTCCTCGAGAGACGTAGAGTGAGGGGCAATTGATAGAGGTGTATAAATGGAAGTCAGGGCTAAGCAAAGGGGACATAACAAAGGTTCTCAAACTATCCAACCAGGTGCGAACTTGTAACAACGATTTTAAATTTGACAAATTTAGATTTAGGTGCCAAATAGGTAAAAATTGGTTTGGAAATAGAGTAGTGGATGAATGAATAAGTTACCAAACATCATTATTGACTCCAATACGATGGATAGTTTCAAACATAGGTTGGATGGATATATGAGCAATAGGGGTTGGCTGTAAATGGGACTGCCCAGTATGGGCCAATAGGCGCTCTGTAGTTTCCTCCATTCTTATGTTCATATGTTATTATCACCAAGTGCTCCAACATTTAAGAACATGTAAGTAAAGAAATTAATTCATTTTCGTAAAACATATTTTGTAATATTTTTATACATTACATTTCAACAATAATTTACACTGTTATTTCATATGAATTTCTAATATAATAAGCATTTACAGAAACATTATGTATAATTCATGTAAAAAATAAAGAAACTTTGAGCGAGGAACATTTGCATTTGAGAGCTTGAGTGACAGCAATGCACTTCAATATGTGTTATATTCGTGTTTACGTATAAACTTAATCAGTTTATTTGATTATTTATAGAAATATATTGCTAGATAATGTATTTGCAATACTAATGCAACAAACCCAACCGTTTTATCCCCGATAGTATGCTTACTATGACGCAATATGTACAATTATCTTTTGCGTTCAGACGGAAAAAATTAATAATCTGTACTCGGCCTGGGCGCGCTCATCAGAATGCACAATTTATACCACTATTACCTAGCGAAATATTAATTTTTTCACAACTTTTCTTCTATAACTATATATTGCTAAAAATGTACGCTTTATAATTAAATAAAGTTCATACTGCAATCACATGAAATAACGAAGGTATAAAGTGATGTATAAAATTTTTTATCAAGCGTAAACAAAAATTTTGTGTTCTACTCGCATTTACGTACAGAAATAATTATTTAATCGTGATTAATAATATGAAACTGTTTGTAGATAATTTATTTAATGCTAATGCAACAAACCCCACCTTTTGATCTCAAGCAGCAAACTTGCTATGACTCATTACGTATAATTAATTATCTCTCGTGTTAAAGAAACTACAGTTCACAAGTTTGAGTGTGTTTCTGTGACCTGGTGGAAATCTACCGGCCTGTTGTTTGTTTGTACACGATACCAATCGTCGGGAAATTACCGGAGACTGGCGGGACAGCTAGTGGTAATTCGATGACACTTGTTATACATCTACTGCTGCCTCTGTATAAACAATCTGGCCGCTGGTAACTAGAGGATTCGTTGCAAATTTATATTTTTCGAGTCTTTTTGGAATTTTCGATTTGGCTTAAGAAAGTACATTTTGGCAGGAGACACTTTTTACATCTTTAGTCACGTAACCATGTCCCGCCATCCAGCGTTGGTCTCGGTTTCATGTGATTCTCCTGCACAAGCTCAGTTCTGAATTTTGCTTGGCTAGTCGTAAAAATCGATTCACTGTGCGACAGATGTACTTTCAACTGGTTTTGTACTTAAACACAGAAACTCGCCAAGATAAAGAAATCTCCTCCTTTTGGTTTCTACTGTACGTTTAAGAGCTTTTGGTTGGACAAAGTATCTGCAAGTAACATCATTTTATCTTCCAGCATCTGATAATTAAAGTAAGGTTAGGTGAGGTTAGGACAGTTTTTTTCGCCTTTATGCCCCTCAATTTCCCTCTACTTCAAAGCCTATGTCTCCATAACGGCTCGAAACTCAGATTCCAATCAAATATCACGAAATACTCTAGAAAAACCTTTTCTTGTTAGTAGTTTCCGTGGTAGACAATATTTAAGCATGAACCTAGATTACAATACGAAGACGTATCTCAGAAAAGTTGGGTAGTAGAACGAGCTGATTCTGGTGTACCTGTATATCGTGAAGCACTGACCGCCAGGCTCCAGCCCCAACCTTCCCAGCCCTGCGGCTACTCCTCGTGTTTACCTTAAAATATTACGCGTTCGAAGACTTACAACTATTTGTATATAATAATTTTTTTAATACATACGCAAGTGTAACAGTAATATAAAATAAGTCAAACTTTACAGTCGCATTACTAGAAACAATTACGATGATATTTAGGACTATCCAAGCCATATCCACCATACGAACACAAGGTTAACTCCACATCGTGACAGCGATGCCACAACAAATACTTAATTTTATTTTGACACTTAATTTTTCATAAAATAAAAGTCAGCTGATACACTATTCAATTAGCCATAATCCCAACTACAGCTTCTGTTGTGGCACGAAATCATTTGACGTAACAGTCTTAATACTTGTTTATAACCTATTCTATTGTTAACGATAGAAGCTTGAATGAAGACGACGACTACAACGAAAACGTTATAAATATGGAGAGGATTCTACATCCAGGAGGTGGCTTATTAAATTTCGGGAGGCAAGAAGTGTGATTGCACCCTTATTGCAATCACACTTCCTGTCTCCCGAAATTTAATAAGCCACCTCCTGGATGTAGAATCCTCTCCATATTTATAACGTTTTTGTTGTAGCCGTCGTCTTCATTCAAGCTTTTATCGTTAACAATAGGACACAGATTATAAACAAGTATATCCTAATGACAAGCCTCAGTGATATGAGTTTGCATGTTCTATGTTGAACTGGATTAGTAAAGACAATAAGTCCTTAAAAGGGGGGTGTTGTTCTCTGCAGAAGCCACCTTTTACATATCTGGACAAGTTAACCACTATAATGTGGGAATATTAGAGAGTGAAGATCCACGCTTTTATGAACATATTCGTGGCAGAATATTACAGGAAGTGTGTATCTTGTCGTGCTGGACAGTTAAGTGGTCCCCCAGTTGAACTAGTCACAGCCATTCGTTCTTTTTCAGCAAGACGGTGGTGCGCCTCCTTTGTGAGAACTTCCCAAGCTTTTCTGATATTACGCAAATACATACAAAAAACTTAATTATTCTATTTCTTGGGTTTGTTTCAATAACATTCTAAGACCGTAACACGACTTTGTGGACACCCTGCACTATATCCAAATCAATCAATCAATCACTCAATCAATCAATCAATCATTGCTCCAGCAGGTGGTGGCAGTCGACCGCAACAGATAGTATCTGAGATGTACTCGGGTGGCAGTGTTGCCTCAGCTGTTGAGTTAGATTGTTCAGTGGGTCTCATAAGGACGGCTAAATACCTGAGCAGGTGTAGTGTTAACAGGAAGGATAAATTTAACCCGCGACAGTGGCTAAAGTCCAACTGATCCTAATACCATATTAGTGGCTTAAATTACGTTAGCTTAGGTTAGATTCGCTTACTTTAGGTTATGTTAGGTTAAGGGTGTTTAATCATTAGTAAAACAATCCAGGGTGCATAAGTTGCACCAGTAGGACGCGTCCTGATCTTGGAAGATAGTATGGTCAAGTACGACCTACATGGATTATTGCGCATACCGTTGCATATGAGGTCCATCGCTGCCCATATTGAAGTGGCTATGGTTACCCGCAAAGACCTATGACAACAGACCAATATGTCTACCACGATTAAACAGACAATTAATCTCCAGAATATCCGTATGAAATCCCTCCTGCAAACTGTGATGCACTCGGAACGCAAGATTCTCACATCACATGACGACATTGGTAAGAAGGTACAGGTTCAGTTATGTGAGAACCGGCTGAGGGTGTAGCTACCTTAGGAGGACTCTTACATGTTATAACACAAACTGTTGTAAACAAAACAGGGCAATCAGTCAGACGTACCAGGCTATTCAGTAATTGCAATAAAAAGTAAATGCAATCATTCATGAAACTAACTAGAATCGTACATGGCTTGGCACTCGAGTGACTTGTACTTTTCACCGTGTATTTGCATGCCGCTGAAATATCTGCTCAAGCATTAATAGCAGTCAATGATGTACTATTTGCTGATTTAGTGAATGCGGGTTTAGGCCGCGTATGTGTAAAATTATTGGCTGTAAGTAATCTTCTTGACACTTTGCAGACCATGAAGTGGAATATTATTATCCTCTGTTAGAAGCTACGTTCATGCATGACGCAATTTTAGTGCATATTCCAATGCTTTCAACTCGTAAGTTTAATACATGGAATTTGGACCCATTCCCCCACGGAAGCAAATTACACTCTTTTGACTTTACAAAATAAACTGAACATCTAGTAGTTTCGGATGACTATTCATTAACTCCCATGAGCAATCAATAGGACCTGACACACTGTACAGTAAGTCGTCTTATTTACACTTGCATGTATGCCCAGCAAATGCATTTGCATTTACACTTGCTGCAGAAGCAGTTTTTGAGTTAGCTATCATCCAAACAGATGCTACTACAGCCGTTCAACAACGCTCATACACTCCTATCCTGTAAGATCAGTGTTTAATGCCCATCTTAATAATGTTCGGTATTTCTACTTCCCTACACATACCAGTGTCATATTGATGTGTCAAGATGGGGTCAAATATTTATTTGTTCAAGGTTATATTATATAGCTCCAGATCACAGTGAAATTACTAGCTGAAAACTTTGCCAACTCGCCAACATCTTGCTTACAATTTGAACTTGAGCGTAGAGCGTGTAAATATACAACCTACAGTGAATGTAAGCTTCAGTAAACTCAACAAATTTTCTGATAAATTAAAGTTTTTTCCTATATAAATGAAACTTACTTTGTATCGTCAGATATTGCACTTCTTTATACTTATCCTCAGGCTTTGTCATTCTAGGATTTGTGATACCAATCATATTGATTGTGTTATCACTGTTATTAATATTTGCTACTACAAGAAAGTATCATCAAAGTATACGGTCGTGTATACAGTATATTGTCTCGAGGCACTGAAACACGTACCAGTAAATCCCAGCTTCCAGTTGCCGATACCTCAGCTTAGCTTAAGCACACATTTATTATAACATGGTTGGGTATACATAGGAATTATGTGTGTGGCTGGTTTACACCGCATGGGGGTCGATGGGTGGTGGCTAACCAATGTGATAACTTCTGTCAAATATATGGACAGTAACAATGATATAGATGTGGGCTAAACATATATGAACAATTAAACATATCCTCCTAGCTCTCTCTCATACTAAGACAAATGAACATTGCTGGTTAATTTACAATTAAACAATACTGTCTGTGCATCTCATTTTGATCATAAAAGTGGACATTGTGTTGGGCTCTTGACTTATATAACTGTTTTCAAAGACTAATTAATCTCAGATATCGGTAAAGCAAATCCCAAAAGTAAAATAACTTGATATAATTAATGTAAACTATTTTTAATATATACAAGACCCAATAATAACAAAATAACTAAATAGGAAGTTTGCTGAGCTCGAAAATTTAGCCATTGACAAAACAACACAATTAAACCTACAAATAAATGAATTACAATATGCAGTAATTAACCTAACAAGAGCAGAAACACTTATAACATAAGTAAAGACAGTCCACACAATGCAAATAACAATGTACTCATCACTGTGGAGGCTCTCAACTGGCTCATCCATGTTAATATTGTTATTATTATCCACTCTGTATCTGTATATTTCTGGCTAAATAAACTTTTTCAATATCAATATCAGAGAAGGAGGTGAGACCCCAGCCGGCAACAATACTATTTAGTGTTTACCACCTGACTGGCTGTTCTCTGGTGGTTAACTCAACACCAAACCTCCAATAAATGAGTCGAAGCATTAAGACAGTCCAGTGTGGCGACTCTTGGCAGTCCTCACCACAGTTTTACTTAACCAAAAGATGGCGAAACAGTACTGCAATACATACTAACTACATGTTACCTGTGTGAATCCTACATGCAAAGTAAACCATAAGAACCAAAGGTAAAACACACACACACACATACACACACTACTACCACTTTGCTGTCACTCGGAATCGAGTTTGACGATCATCTAGCTATGATACAATGGTATGAGTTATTAAAGATGTCAACTACGTTGGTGAGTTCTGAAGCGACTAAAGAAACCAATACGGGACCGGCAGGGTCGTTCAGATATGTTGTACATGTGGGGGGCTACATCTAGTGCGGGAGGGGGCGGCGGCAGCGTTTTCCGGCGTTGGCACTTGTCTGCCTCGTTATGCAGTCGGGCTAACTTGAAAGTATTGACACCGTCTTGTTTGGTGATCCTCCAAGTGTTACTGTGTGGAAAATCGTCTCCCAGGTGGGGGTCGATTTGGCACTTTTTCAGGTTTCTCTTAAGACAATCTTTGCCCGCGACGTTACGTTTAATATTCATTGGGTGACTGTAAAGTAGCTGCTTTGGCAGTCTACTCTTTGTCCATGCGGGTAATATGGCCAGTTCAGTGTATTTGTTTATGGATAATGGTAGCCTGTAGGCTCCTACAGTTGATGTCAGTAGGAATACTGATATTTGTTCTCCTGTCTTTCCGACAAACTAGAAGGATGGAACGTAGACTACGTTAGTGAACGTTTTCAAGTGCCTTGAGGTGCCTCCTGTATGTCACCCATGTCTTGCTGCCATATAGCAGGGTGGGGAGGACCACTGCTCGATATACGTGTAACTTTGTAGCTAATTTCAGCTCCCCAAAGTTAAAAATAGGGTATCGAAGTCTGCCAAAGGCTTGAGATGCACATCTGATCCGATGCTGAATCTTTTCATTGATGTCCGCGGTGGTGGACTTGTGGGACCCAAGATACCGAAAGTGGGAAACTATAGAGAAGGTAGTACCATTCAGCTGGCTGGATGGTGAAAGTGTGTCTAAACCATGAGCAAACTGATAGAGAATCTGAGTCTTATGTACATTCACCTAAGTTCTGTAGTGTGTATACGAATCTGTGTAGGGGTTCAGGATCTCCTGTAGGTCGCGTTCAGCGTGAGCGACAAGGGTGAGGTCATCTGGACATTGAAGCTCAGTAATGGAAGATGCCGACACCCTTGTTCCTGCCTCGAGTCATCTAATGTTGAAGAGACCCCCCATCCGGCACTAGATGTCCACCCAACCGGCTAAATTGGCACTGGCATGAGTAAGGAAGGCCAGTACACACCCTTGTTTAACCCCCGTTTAGACGGGGAAGAACTCACACTGGGTACCATTGTGCAGGACACTGTCGTTCATGCCTTCGTAGAGTTGCCTCACAATGGAGATGAATTTTGGGAGGCAGCCAAAGCGGCTAAGGGTCCAACAGAGGCCTTCCCTGCTGATTGAGTCGAAGGCCTTGGTTATGTAGATCAGAGCCATGTGCAGATCACAACGCTGCTCTTTGCACTTTTCCTGTATCTGGTGGGCAGCAAAGATCATGTCAGTGGTGCTACATGATGGTCTAAGGCCACATTGAGATTCTGGGAGGATATTTTCTGCCAGCGACGGACAGCAGCGCGATCCCGCGGTAGTCGCCACAGTCTGACCGGTCTCCCTTGTTCTTATAAATATTGATGATGGAGGCGTCTTTAAGAGTTTAGGGCATTTCCTCCTTTTCCCATATATTTTCCAGGAGAGAGTGGAGACGGCTGGTAAGCAGAGGTCCTCCTGTTTTATACACCTCGGCTTGGATTCCATCAAGCTTTAATATTTTTCATCTCTTTCATGGTAGTAGTTAAATCATCCAGGGATGGAAGATAGCTGAGGTGGGTCATCTCTGGTTGCTGAGGGACCTGCTGGGTAGTCAGGACATCCACATCTGTGTTTCGGTAGAGCAGTGTTACGACCGTGTAGTATTTTTCCATTATTTTTTTAACATGCTTCCATGTTGTTCCATATTATTCCTATAATGATGTGTTATATTTGCTATTATATAATCTAGTCACCTTACCCTGTGCTGTTAAGGTTGTAACTGTTATTATTTGTTCAAGTCCATCTTATTTCTTCATTTAGTATTGTAACAAGCATTCTTTGTTTCTCTAACGACCATCTGCATCGTTAAACGACCCATGTTTCACCTGCCGCCGCATTGGCCAGAGCCGACCCTATATATAGTATTCCACCAGCAGACGGAGTTCAGTACAGTCCTCTTGTCATTCAGTTCACGTTCTTTTGAGTGACTCCCGTCACCTGTTGCTTATACTATATTTTATTTTCTGTGTTGTTCCTGTCGCCACCAATGTGGTATATCTATGTGAGTACCTATTCATGTCTCTTATGTGTCCATCAGTGCTTGCTTAGTTACATTTAAGTAGATCAGTGTTGTTCCTCGATAGTTAATTTCAGTGTTAGTTATTTTATATGTCTATGCAGTGTTAACGTAATTCAATGCTTTATTTTTATTCTTTTGATGTTTCGATGTTTAGTATCATTTGTGTCTTAAATGTTTCGATAGTGAATCAATTTGTTGTGAGCAGCCTACGAGGCTTTTTATTGTGTTAATATTTAATTAATTAAATTCTTAAAGGTTTACATTATTTATTTTTATTCCCTTTTAATTTACTTCACTTTTTCTGTTTGGTTATACCTAGAACCTGGATATTTATGTAAATTAAGAGACGGCGTAACAATGTTCAAAGTCCGCGTGTTATATGGACTAAAAATGAAGTATATATATGGTACCTCATGTTTCATACCAGCTGGATTCGGTAAAATGCTACTGACACCACATACGAGGCACGGGTAGTTCCCAATGAGGTTCACGGCGCCATCAGCTCGATGAACAGGCTTTGTGTAAAATTTAACAGTCTAGGACTGCTTTTAGTGTCCTTGTGGGTTGGTCGGTAGCGTTCCCTAGTCCCACCTAGTAGGTCGAGGGTTCGGTTCCTGGCTGGTGAGGTCGTTGATTATATGTTCAAAGTCCGCGTGTTATATGGACTAAAAATGAAGTAGGTATATATATATTTATATGTATATATATATATATATATATATATATATATATATATATATATATATATATATATATATATATATATATATATATATATATATATATATATATATATATATATAGTTACGACCGTGTCGTATTTTTCTATTATTTTTTATAACATGCTTCCATGTTGTTCCATATTATTCCTGTAATGATGTGTTATATTTACTATTATATATTCTAGTCACCTTACCCTGTGCTGTTAAGGTTTTAACTGTTATTATTTGTTCAAGTCCATCTTATTTCTTCATTTAGTATTGTAACAAGCATTCTTTGTTTCTCTAACAACCATCTGCATCGTTAAACGACCCATGTTTCACAGGCGTGTCGCACTGAACAGAACAGAAAAATGCTAGTGACAGGGGGGAAGGAGGTTCAGAGGAAGGATAAAGGGAGGATAGAAGTGAATTTTAGAAGGAGAGAACAGGTGCAGTGGCTAAACACCGCTTGCGTGAGGGGGTAGGCAAAATGCCCTGAGGGTGCAACAATCACAATCAGGACGAGGCAGGGGGAGGGCGGGAGCAGGTCCGGGCAAGCAAAGGGCCAACGCGGGTGCTCTGGTTGTCGTCTTAGCTTAGGCAGTGTTGGCAAAGCGGAGGAAGAACCGCCCCGCCACGGCGGCGGCGCAAGCCGAGAAGCGCAGGTGGACGGACGCACAGGCCACACACGAACAAAGTAAACAGAGAAGGTGAAAATATGGAAATTTAGCTAGTCGTAGGGTTGTTTGGAGAAAGATGAAGGTAAAGTCTTTGAGCTATGTCAAAGAGGAACAGAGCGAGTTGGAGGAAGGGTTTTGAATCTTTGAGCTTGAAATGTCAAAGTATTCATAGTAAGGAAGGATGAGCGTATCGTAGGAGAGTTTTTAGTAATAGCAGCAGACAGATTTGCGCTTTTTTGTCAAATTATGAACGGAGACGAGAATGAGATATAGGTTGAGTGGTTTCAGTCTTGAGTTAGGTCGATTTTATTGAGAATTGGATGTCACAGACGTTGGGTATGTTTGATTAGGTTCTGAGAGTTGTGGGTCTTTTAGCTATGTCAGAGAGAAATGGAGAGAGTTGGAGGAAGAGTTTTGAATCTTTGAGCTTGAAATGTCAAAGTATTCGTAGTAAGGAAGGATGAGTGTATCGTAGGAGAGTTATCTAGTAATAGCAGGAGACAGATTTGAGCTATGTCAAATTGTGAACAGAGATGAGAGTGAGATATAGGTTGTATGGTTTCAGTCTTGAGTTAGGTCGATTTAGTTGACAGTGGCTGGTATAGGGTTGGGTATGTTTGATTTGGTTTTTGGAGAGTTGTGGTGTTATAGAGAAAAAACTGTCTGGCAGGGGTGGGGGGTGTGTTTTGGAGATTGGTTGTGGGAGGCGTTTGTGTTTGGGGATTGGCGGGGAATTGGAGGTTGTATGTTGAGTTAGGGTGAATTAGAATTGCTTAGGGGGTTGTTGTGTGAGTGTGTATGCGTTTTGCATTGGAAATGTAGTAAGGAGAGGGGAGGTTAGGATAATTGATATAAGGTCAGGTATAGATTTCAGTTGTCAGGGAGGAGGAGGAGGGAGAGGAGAGCGAGGAGAGAGAGGGAGCTTTGGAGGGTTGTTGGGTTAATTTATAGTATGGAAGGATTCCTTAGGTGTGATATGATTTGTGTTGCTAATGAATAGTTGTATTGAGTCATAGAGTTTTTTTTTTTTTTTTTTTTAGGAGGGTCGAAGGGGCTTGTTAGAAAGATCGGGTATATTAAGTTTTTCTTTTGGGAGGATTGAAGGTGTTGATTAGTGATTGGATAGTGAGTTAGCTTCTTTTTTTTTTTTTTGGAGGGATTGTGAGTAAGATTGGGTGGGTTAAGTTTTTCTTTTGGGAGGATTGTAGGTTTTGTTAGTGGTTGGCAGAGTTGGGTTAATCATTACATTCTTTCTTTCCTTTGGCTAGTAAAGGACTTCTGCAATTGCGGTAGGCTCTTGCAGGTATTGTGAGTTCTGGCCCCATTCTTGAGGGAGAGGGTTTGTGTACAGTTACATTGCACCCCTCCCCGACCTTATTGGCTAAGGGAGGCGTTCAATGTCGTCTGCAATTTGGTACCGTTTTTATTAGGCACACCTCTCCGACCTTATTGGCTAAGGGAGATGCCCATAAAACAGTGTAGGTAACATTCTTGAGGGAGAGGGCTTGCGTACAGGCACTGTGGAACTCTCC
>NW_024718456.1:0-5000 GCF_018991925.1 Homarus americanus
CTAGAAGTTACGTATTGCTTGGCCCTCTTCCCAGGACTCCTTTGGTATTTTTTCTATGGTGTCTTGGCACTATTCTCATAATAACTTGTGCACTCTTCCTACAGCACTATGAGTATTCGTATGGCACCTTGGCACTGTTTTTTGATTGTCTGGTAACCCTTCTGGCACTTATCCTATGGCACTCCTCCTTTATCACCTATTCTTACTCCTATGGCACTGTGGCACTCCTATGGCACCTGGATACTTCTCCCATGGCACAGTGGCACTCCTTCCATGGCATCTTGGCACTGCCTCAGTTTAATTCTATATTGACAACAATTGACTACATGTCCTCACCTTGGCGTAGAGAGAGGTGTGAGCCGTGGTAATGTTCCTTCCTTCATAGTCTCTGGTAGGCTAGTTAGGTTAGGTTGTGTTGAGGTTAATTTAGATTAGGGAGGTTAGGTTAGGTTAGGTTAGGTTGAGGTTGGGTTAGATTAGGGTTGGGTTAGGTAGGTTGGCTGTAGTTTGCTAGGGTTAATTTCGATTAGGTTAGGTTAGTTACAGGTAAAAATACATAAAGAGTACAAGTTCAGGTTCAGGTAAGGCAGGTGTGTGCCGGTAGTTAAGAACCAGTGAGAAGAAAACAGGAATATTTACGATATATAAACTTAAAGGATTCCAGATTCTTTTCGTTCATTTCCTGGAAAATTACATAAATCAGAACATAGATGTTAGTGAAGCTTATGAGTGGAAATTTTCAACTGAGTGAAAACCTTTGAAAATATGTATTAAATTTTCCAGAGTCCAGGAAGAAGAGCTTTTGTTGTTACCTAATGGACGATGAACCTACCTAACCTAACCTAACTTATCTTAACCAACCTAACCTAATCTAATGCTAACCTAACCGAACTACATAGCAACCTTAACTCAAATCTATGCTAACCTAACCTAATTAAATGCTAACCTAACCTAACTAAATGCTAACCTAACCTAACTAACTGTAGCTATCCTCCTAACTAAATGCTAACCTACCACTAACCAATCTAACGTAACCCTCAGGTAGCGTTAGTGATTAATCTTCAGGTGAAATAAGCTGGGGTTCATTTTCATGGATCCTAATTTCACAATGATCTCTGAGGTAATTGTATTATGAGATTAATGAGAGATTAGAAAATATATATATACAGCGTTCAGGTGTTATTAAGTGGTTGAGTTTTAAGTGGTTGAGTTTATGGTTGGATTTTAATGTTAGGTTTTAAAGTGGTTGATTTTAAATAATTGGGTTTTAAGTGGTTGAATTTTATGGTTGGTTATGGTTGGATTTAAGTGGTTGAGTTTTAAATGGTTGAGTTTTTAAGTGGTTGGGTTTTTAATTGCTTGGGTGTGGTTGGAATTTTAAGTGGTTGGTTTTAAGTGGTTGGATTTTAATTGGTTGGGTTTAAGTGGTTGATTTAAGTGGTTAGGTTTTATGCTGTTGAGTTTTTTTGGTTGAATTTTTAATTGGTTGGCTTTGTGGTTGAATTTATGGTTGAGTTTTAATGGGTGAGTTTTTATGTGTTTTGGCTTTTGGATTTTGGGTTTTAAGGGCTGGTTTTTAAGGTGTTGAGTTTATCGAGTTTATGTATGAATGTGGGATTTTGTTGTTGGTTTGGGTTTTAAGTGGTTGAATTTTAAGTGGTTTTTATCGGGTTGAATTTTATGAGTTTTAAGTGGATGTTGGATTTTAATTTTTGGGTTTTAAGTGGTTATTTATGGTTGAGTTTGGGGCTTGAGATTTTAAGTGTGAGTTTTTGTTGGATTTTAGTTGTTAGGTTTAAGGAGTTTTAAATGGTTGATTTTTGTTGAGTTTTTAAGGTGAGTTTTAAGGGGGTTTAAGTGGTTGAGTCTAAGTGGTTGAGTCAGTGTTTACAGTCACCAGATGGTACTACGCCACTACCACCACCACCTACACCATTATCACCTCACCTACCTGCTCCACCTACACCACTCACACCACCACCGCCATCCCCACTATCATCACTATTCACCACAATCACTACCAACACCACCTACACCATATCACCACCACATCACCACTACCATCACCAATGCCACTTAGCTACACTATCACTATCACCACCACTACTATCACCACTATCACTCTCACCTACCCCACCATCACAATCACACCACCACCACCACCATCATCACTTCCATTTCGAGGACATTGATTTAAATGGTAATACTTGGCACCTTCAAGACGATACTGGCACTATATCATGGCACTGTGTTAGCCTTCATGTTAAAATATATTAACCGTATTGGGATTCTTGGTCTATTCTGAATCGATAGTTAACCTGTATTTACGGTGTATTGAGTCGTACGTATTGTGTCATTGATTTTGTGTTGGGTGTGTTGGTTAATTTTTAAGTTTGGTTTGTTCAGTTAGGTTGGTTGTGTTAGGTTTGGTTTGGTTTAGTTTAGTTTGGGTTAGGGTTTGGTTAGTTTAGTTTGGGGGTCGTTAGGTAGGGGTTTGGTTTAGTTTGGGGAAGGTTAGGAAGGGTTTGGTTTAGTTTGTTTGAAGGTTAGGAAGTTGTGGTTTAGTTTAGTTTGGGAAGGTTAGGAAGGTTTGGTTAGTTTGGGAAGGTTTGGTTAGTTTGGGGAGGTTTGGTTAGTTTGGGGAGGTTTTGTAAGGTTAGGTTTGGTAAGGTTTGTTTTTGGTTAGTTGAGTTGTTACTTGGGTTACATAAACGTATTTTAGGTTCAATTTGCAGTGAGTACTTTTTTGTAATGTGTATTTTTGGTGCTGTCCACTGATAACTTATATTATAGTAGTAGTAATAATTGTTGTAACCCATGGACGTGTTACAGATACAGCCACCACCAGCAACACAGAGTATTTTAACAAGCACGCGTAGGAATAATTAAGTAAGACTGTGTTGTAATTTCTCTTAGCCGTCTCTTAAGAATTACCAGCACCAAGTAAGATGGTTGCCACACGTGTTGGCTTCTAATGAGGAAACTTATCACAACTTGAATAGCTCAAAGTTCTAAATGAAGTCTAATGTATTAAAAACGAGGTACATGGTTTTTTTTTGCTTTTTGTTTTTTTAAGTTAGTATTCCTAGGTGAGTGTAACACGCCTCTTTTATTTTTTTTAAAGTTGTTACTTAAATTGTCTTCATAAGTAAGATGAATTGATGTCTTTGTTTTTGTTTTGTTATGGTGTTAGTGGCGTCTGGTGGGACATTATGGTTTTGGGATCTCTGTTGTGGTGTTGACTTTTCCCAACAACAAGCGGTGGATTCCTACTACATATTTGTATACACGGCGTTCAAGAGCAGGGAAATGATATACTGTAGATTGATAGATAGATAGTCATTAAAATCATCATGGCTTACAATTGATTCAGTTTGTACAGTATATGGACAATGGTGAGAAGAGTTTTGTTTTGATAATGTCTTTTGCGTAGCACTTTTATGATTATTATTATTTTATTATTATCATCATAAATGTATTATTATTATTATTATTATTATTATTATTATTATTATTATTATTATTATTATTATTATTATTATTATTATTATTATTATTATTATTATTATTATTATTATTATTATTATTATTATTATTATTGTTGTTGTTGTTGTTGTTGTTGTTGTTGTTATTGTTGTTGTTGTTGTTGTTGTTTCTGTCTTTATAAGCTGTCACGAGACTAATAAAACAATCTCCTGCTGCTCCTTTCCTAAGTCGGGTCATTTCTTCCGGGTCATGCATCACTGCATACTCCTCCTCATCTTAGCGTTTTTTTTGTTCTACTTTTCTGTACAATTGACCTTAACTCACTATAATATATATATAAATATTTTTTTGGCTACGTTATTCGGTTTAGCATCCGCCATAACCGACTTAACTGATTTATGTATTTTTTCAAGCGGGTGACTTTATGTAATCCGTAAATAATTATTGTCTTAATATTCAAGAAAATAATTGTGTAGTGTCATATGAGTCTATGAGAGTCTCAGTTCAGTTTCAGCGCTATTTTGAAACTTTTCATGTGGTAGGTGAAGAAATTTTTAGATAAAGGGTATTCAAATATTCTGGTTAGGTTAGATAGGGATAGGTTAGGTTAGATAGATAGGATAGATAGATAGGTTAGGTTGTGTTGTGTTAGGTTAGGTTAGGTTAGGTTAGGTTAGATAGGTTAGATAGGTTAGGATAGGATAGATGTGTTGGGTTAGGTTAGGTTAGGTTAGTTGGGTTGGGTTAGGTTAGGTTAGGTTGAGGTTAGGTTAGGTTGTAGGTTAGGGTTGTGTTGGGTTAGGTTAGGTTAGGTTAGGTTAGGATAGGATAGGTTAGGGGTAGGAGGAAAAGGGGGAGGAGCAGGAGGAGGGGAAGGAAGAGAAGGGTTAGGGTGAAGGAGGAGAAAAACGTTGACGTAGCAGAATAATAGATAAGGTTAGGTATCACCACACATCTATCTAGGGAGGAGGAGGAGAAGGAAGAGGAATAAGAGGCGAAGGAACAAGAGGAGGAGGGAAGGGGAATAGAAGGAAGAAGAGGAGGAAAACTCTGACATGGCAGAATAATGGGTTTGGTTAGGTTAGGTTTAGTTCCACCACACAGTTACGTAAGCAGGAGAAGAGAATGGAAGGGAGGAGGAAGAAGAGGAGGGGGGAAGGGGGAAGAGGAGGAGTAGGGAAAGTGGAAGAAAAAGGAGGAGGGAAGAGAGGAAGAAGAAAAACGTTGACATGGCAGAATATTGGGTTGAGTTGGGTTAGGTTAGGTTAGGTTAGGTTAGGTTAGGTTAGGTTAGGTTAGGTTAGGTTGGGTTAGATTAGATTGGGTTAGGTTTGGTGGGTTAGGTTAGGTTGGGTTAGGTTAGGTTAGGTTAGGTTAGGTTAGGTTAGGTTAGGTTAGGTTAGGTTCCACCACACTACCACCTAGGAAGAACGAAGAAGAGGGAGGGGGGGGGAAGGCAGCAGGAGGAAGAGGAGGAGTAGGAAGAAGAATAAGAGGAAGGGGGAGGAATAGAA
>NW_024718456.1:10000-15827 GCF_018991925.1 Homarus americanus
GAGAGAGAGACTGATGGAAGGAGGTTAGAAATGAGGGAAGGAATGGTAGAAGGGTGGGGAGAAGGAAGAGACGAAGGGGGAAAAGGGAATAAGATGAGTAAACGGGGAGATGGAGGAAGGGTTAAGAGGGAGAATAGGAGGGAGGGATAGAAGGAGGGAGGGTGAGTGGGTTAAAAAAATGGAGGGTGGTGGGGGAGAGAAGTAGTAAAGGAAAGGAGTAAGGAAAGGGAGAAATATCAGAAAAAAAGAAGGAAAGAAGGAGGGAGAAAAGGAGGTGTGAGAGGGAAAGAAGAAGCAAGAAATGGAGGAAAGTCTGGAAGGAGTTAGGCTGAGAGAGAGAGAGGTCGCTTACACCAACGATCCGACTCGTAACTTCTCACCTTCCAATGTAAACAAAGCCACCTAGAGGCGGCCCTTATATGGTCGAGTCCTCCATTATCCTTTACCACGACTGCCGCCCTCCCTGACCCCACCCGGATGGCCCTGTCTTGCCCCGAGGCCCCAAATTTATGTAAACGGTTCCCAAAAAGGCGGGCGAAAACAATTACTCGCCATAAAGCTAATGTTGAGAACTCATAAACTAATTTCGTCGCCAGAACCAAGTTAAGCGGCTACCACCCTGGCCTGTTGGCGCGTTTACACAGCCTCTTGTAGCGTTGTGTGTCTGTGTGTAGGGTGCGTTGTGTAGGTCTGTGTGTGTGGGGGGCTGTGTAGATGTATGTGGAGGGCTGTTAAGATGTGTGTGTGGGGCTGTGTGGGTGTGTGTGGGGGGGGCGGCTGTGTGGCTGTATGTGTGGGACTGTGTGGGTGTGTGTGTGTGGGGGCTGCTTAGGTGTGTGTGGGGGCTGTGTGTGTACATGTATGTGGGGTATGTGTCTGTGTGGCTGTGTCTCTGGGTGTATGGGGTTGTGTGTGTGTGTCTGTGGGGGCTGTTAGTGTGTGTGTGTGTGTCTGTGGGGGCTGTTAGTGTGTGTGTGTGTGTGTGTGTTCGTGTGTGTGTCTCTTTGTCTGGGTATCCCTCACACTGATTAGTTACGAGCATGAAAACAAATCAACATTTCACTGTCTTAAGTAAACTACGACGTTCTTGTTTATTTTCTTACTATGTACGTAACCTTACTTAAGAAACGGATAAGACAGACAGGTGTGTTAAGGTTAATTATATTAACTTCTACAGGCGGCAAGTAGAGCAATTAAAGGGAATTAAGCTTAGTTTTAATTTAAATCAGGAAAAACGTAATTAATTAGAGTTGTTTTGCTTACGAGTGTGTTGTGTTGTGTTGTTTACGAGTGTGTTGTGTTGTTGTTTACGAGTGTGTTGTGTTGTTGTTTACGAGTGTGTTGTGTTGTGTTGTTTACGAGTGTGTTGTGTTGTTGTTTACGAGTGTGTTGTGTTATTTGTTTACGGGTGTGTTGTGTTGTGTTGTTTACAGGTGTGTTGTGTTGTGTTGTTTACTGAGTGTGTTGTGTTGTGTTGTTTAAGTGTGTGTTGTGTTTTTGTTTACGAGTGTGTTGTGTTGTTTACGAGTGTGTTGTGTTGTGTTGTTGTTTACGAGTGTGTTGTGTTGTGTTGTTTGAGTGTGTTGTGTTGTGTTGTTTACTAGTGTGTTGTGTTGTGTTGTTTACAGGTGTGTTGTGTTGTTGTTTACAGGTGTGTTGTGTTGTTGGTGTGTTGTGTTGTGTTGTTGTTTACGAGTGTGTTGTGTTGTATTTGTTTACGAGTGTGTTGTGTTGTTGTTTACGAGTGTGTTGTGTTGTTTACGAGTGTGTTGTGTTGTTACAGGTGTGTTGTGTTGTTTACGAGTGTGTTTGTGTGTTGTTGTTTACGAGTGTGTTGTGTTGTGTTGTTTACGAGTGTGTTGTGTTGTTTGTTTACAGAGTGTGTTGTGTTGTTGTTTACGAGTGTGTTGTGTTGTTGTTTACGATGTGTTGTGTGTTGTTGTTTTACGAGTGTGTTGTGTTGTTGTTTACGAGAGTGTGTTGTGTTGTTGTTTACGAGTGTGTTGTGTTGTTGTTTACAAGTGTGTTGTGTTGTTGTTTTACAGAGTGTATTGTGTTGTTGTTTGAGTGTGTTGTGTTTGTTGTTTACAGTGTGTTGTGTTGTTGTTTGAGTGTGTTGTGTTGTTTTTTATTTGTGAGTGTGTTGTGTTGTTTTTGAGTGTGTTGTGTTGTTGTTTACAGGTGTGTTGTGTTTTTGTTTACGAGTGTGTTTGTGTTGTTGTTTACGAGTGTGTTGTGTTATTTTTTTACGAGTGTGTTGTGTTGTTGTTTACAGTGTGTTGTGTTTGTTTACGAGAGTGTTGTGTTTTGTTTACAGTGTATTTGTGTTGTTACGAGTGTGTTGTGTTGTTTACGAGTTTATTTGTTGTTGTTTACAAGTGTGTTGTGTTGTTGTTTGACGTGTTGTGTTGTTGTTTGAGTGTATTGTGTTGTTGTTTACGAGTGTGTTGTGTTGTTTAGGTGTTGTGTTTACAGGTGTGTTGTGTTTGTTTACAGTGTGTTGGTTGTTTACAGTGTGTTGTGTTGTTTACAATGTTTTATTGTGTTGTTTCGATGTTTGTTTACAGGTGTGTTGTGTTGTTTACGAGTGTGTTGTGTTGTTTTACGAGTGTGTTGTGTTGTGTTGTTTAAAGTTTCTGTCAATGTCAGTCTCTTTTATTCTTATTTGTCATTTGGTCTTGTTAACTCACTTTCTCATTGTGTATTTATTTGTTTGTTTGTCTGTGTGTTTATAGTTATATCTTTCACTGTTTGTCTGTCTATCTCTCTCTTTTTCTTTCTTTGTACTTCTTGCCGTTTGTCTGTGTCTGGCTTTCTGTCTGTCGTTCTCTCTCTTTCTCTAATTCTCTTTCTGTCAGTATGTCTGTCTCTCCCCGTATAGAGTGAGACAGACATCAAACTCATTAAAACAAAAATCAGTAAAATCAATATAATTTTAAAGTCAACAAAATCTACACAAGTGATGAATAAAATTAACTAAAAAATATCAATTTATTATTTTAAAACAAACGAAAATAAATAAAACATAAAACAGGAATAAAAACCCGATTTTTTGTTTCGCTGTAAAATGTGTCCTGAGGTAGAGAAAAAAATCCCAAATGTAATTTTAAAATTTCGTAAAAAGATTTTTGAGACGAAATTAAAATATTTGAAGTTGAAAAAAAAATATATGGATGAAATATATATGAAGAAAAGATTGGAAAACATGATATGTGATTTAACGCGGTAAAATATGTTTGGATGGAAATTATTTGATAAATTCAGGAATAATTTAGGTTGAATATAATGTTACTTAAGCTATAACACCTCCACATACACTTTACCTCCTCCACATAACAACATCATCCCACACATTTAACAACCTCCCCCACACCTTTACCTTCACACATTACACCTCCTCCCCACCTTATATCCTCCCAACACCTCACACCTCCTCCCCACTTAACACCTCCTCCCCACACCTTAACACCTCCTCCCCCACACCTTAACACCTCTCCCCCTTAACACCTCCTCCCCCACCAACACACACACCTTCTTCCCCACACACATAACACCTCCTCCCCACAGATTCTTCCCCACATAACACCTCCCCACACACACACACACATTTAACACTCCTCACCTGTAACACCTCCCCCTCCTCCCCACACCCCCACACACATTTATCCTCCCCAACATAACCTCCTACATAACACCTCCTCCCCCACCTTGCTCCTCCCCCCACACACTTCCTCCTCCCCCACACATGCTCCCCTCCCCCCACACCTTAACATCCTCCCCCTTAACACCTCCCTCCCCACACACTTAACACCTCCTCCCCCACACATAACACCTCACCCCCACACACTTAACACCTCCCCCACACACTGCCTCCTCCCCCACTCCTTTATCTACATAACACCTCCTCCCCACACTTAACACCTCCTCCCCCCATAACACCTCCTCACACATGCCTCCTCCCCACACTTTACACCTCCCTCCCCCACACTCAATATCTTAATCTAATCCACAAAATTAAAAATTAAATTAATCCGTATTGTAGTGAGACTTGACCTAAACCAAACACCTTTACACAGAAGACAAAGTGAAGGTATCTAATTAAGGTGGAGTCTCAGTATTACTCTGGGGTCATGTTTAGTATGTTAGGTTAAGTTAGGTTATGCTAGGTTAGGTTAAGTTTGGTGAGGTTTGGTTAGGTTAGGTTAGGTTATGTTTGGTCAGGTTAGGTTAGGTTATGCTAGGTTAGGTTAAGTTTGGTGAGGTTAGGTCAGGTTAGGTTAGGTTATGTTTGGTCAGGTTAGGTTAGGTTAGGTTAGGTTATGTTTGGTCAGGTTAGGTCAGGTTAGGTTAGGTTATGTTTGGTCAGGTTAGGTTAGGTTTGGTTAGGTTAGGCTATGCTAGGTTAGGTTTGGTTAGGTTATGTTATGTTAGGCTAAAAGAGGTTAGACTAAGTTAAGTTAAGTCCAATTTTATATATTCACTCATGATAGCACTTTTTACCTCACCATCTTGTGAGACTTGGCACTTATGACCAAAGTTATTGTTCACACTCTTAAGATCATTTGTTCAACTGTTCACTAACTCAGGCAGCCAGAAGGGATTTTTCCAAGCGCCTGTATTGTATTGTTCGCCATTACGTTTCATTTCGTTATTACCGAGTGTGAAGTTATCTTGTAGCGAGGAGTTAGCACCGTCTTTAAGGCTATCGGGTTTCTTTTAGTTTGTCCTGAAAAATAGTATTAATTTCTTCCTCGTTTTCTTTGCTTCTTTAAAGGGGCCGGAGGGCGTGTAAGGGTTTTTTGTGGGAGGGGCGTGATTTAAGGGAGGATTTAAGGAGGAGGTGGTAGAGGAAAGGGGAAAAAGAGGAGGTAGTTGTAGAAGAGGTGGAGGTGGAGCAGGAGGAGGGGGTGGTAGAGGAAGAGGAGGAGGAGGAGGAAGGGGTGGTAGAAGAAGAGGTGGTGGTGGAGCAGGAGGAGGGGGTGGTAGAGGAAGAGGAAGAGGAGGAAGGGGTGGGAGAAGAGGAGGTGGTGGCAGTTTGAGAGGGGGAGGAGGAATATAGGAAAAACAAACCATGATTATACTCCTCACTTCAAACACACACACACACACACACACACACACACACACACACACACACACACTGTCCATTACCTTCTGTGTGTTTCCTTGGAGAGATTTATTGAGGTGTAGCAGAGTGTAGTGTGCGGGGTGATGCACTGCTCACTACACCTACTGCTGACCTGAACAGTGTATGATGGTTGTACAGTGGTGCAGTGTATGATGGTTGTATAATGTTGCAGTTAAAAGTTAATTACTCTCACCTGCTCACCTCACCTGGGTTCTCGCCCACCTGATATATTCATGTTTACTTCTAATTAACCGGACCACCTGAAAATTAGACACCCTAAGTTGTTTCACCTGAATATTAACCTAACAAAACTTAACGTTAGCCTATTCTAACCTAACCTAACCTAACACAAGCTTCTTCTTCTTCTTATACCTTTACTTCTTCTTCTTCTTCTAACCTAACACAACACAACACAACCTAACTTTAACCTGTACCAACACAACACAACACAACCTAACACACAACACAACACCCTATTTCTGCCTAACACAACACAACCTGCTTCTTCAACACAACACAACCCTTTCACTGCCTATTCTAACTTCTTACTTCTTCTGTGTGTGGTGTAGGAAGAGCAGACCAGAGATGAAATGAGATGTGAAGGAGGAGGTTGTGTCATGTCGAGTGAGAACGACCTAGAGGTGAGGGGTCGTGATGGTGGGGGTATGCACAAGTTAGAGATGAGAAGTGCCAGATAGA
>NW_024718457.1:0-8988 GCF_018991925.1 Homarus americanus
CCGGCCATCACAACCCGGGTCATGGTGCTGGAGGGGTGCTCGACCCTCACACCCCGATTCACACCCCGATTCATGGCACTGAAGGGGTGCCCGACCCTCACATCCCGGGTCATGTGAAGGGGTGCCCGGCCCTCACACCCCGGTTCGCAGCACTGTAGGGGTGCCCGGCCTTCACACCCCGTTTCATCGCCACGGAAAGGGTGCCCGGCCCTCACACCCCGTTTCATGACACTGAAGGGGTGCCCGGCCCTCACACCCGGGGTCATGGCACTTAAAGGGTACACGGCCCTCACACCCCGGGTCATGGACCTAAAGGGGTGCCCGGCCCTCACACCACGGGTCATGGGGTTGAAGCGGTTCCCGGCCATCACAACCCGGGTCATGGTGCTGGAGGGGTGCCCGACCCTCACACCCCGATTCATGGCACTGAAGGGGTGCCCGACCCTCACACCCCGGGTCATGTGAAGGGGTGCCCGGCCCTCACACCCCGGTTTGCAGCACTGTAGGGGTGCCCGGCTCACACCCCTGTTTCATCGCCACGAAAGGGTGCCTGGCCCTCACACCCTGCTCTCCATGACACTGAAGGCGTGCCTGGCCTCACACCCCGGGGTCATGGCACTGAAAGGGTGACGACCTCACACCCTGGGTCATGGACCTAAAGGGGTGCCTCCACCATACCCACGGGTCAGGCACCCACCCGCCCTCACACCCCTGGTCATGGTGCTGAGGTGCTCCGGCCCTCACACTCTGGTCATGTCACTGAAGGGGTGCCCGGCCCTCACACCCCGGGTCATGGCACTGAAGGGGTGCCTGGCCCTCATACTCCGGGTCATGGTGCTGAAGGGGTGCCCGGTCCTCACACCCCGGGTCATGGTCCTGAAGGGGTGACGGCCCTCACACCCCGGGTCATGTCACTAAAGGGGTGCCTGGCCCTCACACCCCTGTTCATGGCACTGAAGGGGTGCCCGGCCGTCACACCCCGGTTCATGTCACTGAAGGGGTGCCCGGCCCTCACACTCCGGGTCATGGTGCTGGAGGGGTGCCCGGCCTTCACACCCGGGGTCATGTCACTGAAGGGGTGCCTGGCCCTCACACCCCTGGTCATAGAGCTAAACGAGTGCCCGGCCCTCACACCCCGGGTCATGTCACTGAAGGGTTGCACGGCCCTCACACCCCGGGTCATGGACCTAAAGGGGTGCCCGGCCCTCACACCCCGGGTCAGGGCACTGAATAGGTTCCCGGTCCTCAGAACCCGGTTCATAGCGCTGTCCGGGTGCCCGAGCCTCCCACCCCGTTTCATGGCACTTAAGGGGTGCCCGGCCCTCACACCCCGGCTCATGGCACTAAAGGGGTGTCCGGCCGTGACGCCCTGGGTCATATCACTGAAGGGGTGCCCGGCCCTAACACCCCGGGTCATGGCACTGAAGCGGTGCCCGGCTGTCACACCCCTGGCCATGGCACTGAAGGTATGCCCGGCCCTCACACCCCTGGTCATAGAGCAAAACGAGTGCCCGACCCTCAACCCCCGGGTCATGGCACTGAAGGAGGACTGGCTCCTAAGCACCCCGGGTCATGGCACTGAAGGAGTGACTGGCCTCACACCTCGGGCTGGGTCATGGCATTCGAAGGTATGCCCGCCCCGCTACACCCCTGGTCATATAGCTAAACGAAAGCCCGCCCCGCTAAAACCCCCTTCTGGTCATATCATTAGCGTGCTTGGCCCACACCCGGGTCATATCACTGAAAAAATGCCCGGCCCTCACACCCAGGGTCATAGCTCTGAAGGGGTGCCCGGCCCACACACCCCGTGTCATGTGAAGGGGTGCCCGGCCCTCACACTCTGGTTCATAGGTCTGTAGGGGTGCCCGGGCCTCACACCCCGTTTCATGGCACTAAAGGGGTGCCCGGCCCTCACACCCCGGCTCATGGCACTGAAGGGTTGCCCGGCCCTGACGCCCCGGGTCATGTCACTGAAGGGTTGCCCGGCCCTCACACCCTGGGTCATGGCACTGAAGGGGTGCGTGGCCCTCACACCCCGGGTCATGGACCTAAAGGGGTGCCCGGCCCTCACCCTACGGGTCATGGGGTTGAAGCGGTTCCCGGCCCTCACACCCGGGGTCATGGTGCTGGAGGGGTGCCCAGCCCTCACACCCCGGGTCATGTTACTGAAAAGCCTGGCCCTGCACACCCCGGGTTCATGGCACTGAAGGGGTGCCCGGCCTCACACTGGTCATGGTGCTGGAGGGGTGCCCAGCCCTCACACCCCAGGTCATGTCACTAAAGGGGTGCCCGGCCCTGACACCCCGGGTCATGTCACTGAGGGGGTTCACGGCCCTCACACCCCGGGTCATGGACCTAAAGAGGTGCATGGCCCTCACACCTCGGGTCATGGACCTAAAGGGTTGCCCGGCCCTGACGCCCCGGGTCATGTCACTGAAGGGGTGGCCGGCCCTCACACCCCTATACATGGCACTGAAGGGGTGCCCGGCCCTCATACCCCGGTTCACAGCACTGTAGGGGTGCCCGACCTTCACACCCCGATTCATGGCACTGATGGGGTGCCCGACCCTCACACCCCGGGTCATGTGAAGTGGTGCCCGGCCTTCACACCCCGGTTCGCAGCACTGTAGGGGAGCCCGGCCTTCACACCCCTTTTCATCGCACTGAAAGGGTGCCCGGCTTTCACATCCCGATTCATGGCACTGAAAGGGTGCCCGGCCCTCAAACCCTGTTTCATGACACTGAAGGGGTGCCCGGCCCTCAAACCCCGGGTCATGGACCTAAAGGGGTTCCCGGCCCTCACACCACGGATCATGGAGTGAAGTGGTTCCTGGCCCCCAGTCATGGTGCTGGAGGGGTGCCAGTCTCACACCCCTGCCCACACTGAAGGGGAGCCCGGCCGTCACACCCCGATTCATGACATTGAAGGGGTGCCCGGCCCTCACACTCCGGGTCATGGTGCTGGAGGGGTGCCCAGCCCTCACACCACGGATCATGGCACTGAAGGAGTGACAGGCCCTCACACCCCGGGTCATGTCACTGAAAAGGTGCATGGCCCTCACACCCCCGGGTCATGGACCTAAAGAGGTGCCCGGACCTCACACCCTGGGTCATGGGGTTGAAGCGGTTCCTGGTCCTCACACCCCTGGGATTCATTTCACTGAGTGAAGCAGACCTCACCCCCGGTCATGGCGGGGTGCCTGGCCCTCACACCCCAAGGTCTGCAGACTGCAGGGGTGCCTGGATCTCACACCTGCCTATGCACCAGGGTGCAGGGCCTCACACCCCGTTTCATGGCACTGAAAGGGTGCAGGGCCCTCACACCCCGGTTCATGACACTGAAGTGGTGCACGGCCCTCACACCCCGGGTCATGGACCTAAAGGGGTGCCCAGCCCTCACACCACGGGTCATGGGGTTGAAACGGTTCCCGGCCCTCACACCCCGGGTTATGTCACTGAAGGGGTGTCCGGCCCTCACACCCCTGGTTATAGAGCTAAACGAGTGCCCAGCCCTCACACCACGGGTCATGGCACTGAAGGAGTGACAGGCCCTCACTCCCCGGGTCGTGGTGCTGGAGGGGTGCCCGCCCCTCATACCCCGGGTCATGTCACTAAAGGGGTGCCCGGCCCTCACACCCAGGGTCAAGTCACTGCAGGGGTGCACGGCCCTCACACCCCACACCCCGGGTCATGGACCTAAAGGGGTGCCCGGCCTTCACACCCTGAGTCATGGGGTTGAAGCGGTTCCCGGTCCTCACACCACGGGTCATGGAGCTGAAGGGGTGCCCGACCATCACACCCCGATTCATGACACTGAAAGGGTGCCCGGCCCTCACACCCAGGGTTATGTCACTGAAGGGGTGCATGGCCCTCACACCCCGGGTCATGGACCTAAAGGGGTGCCCGGCCCTCACACCCCGGGTCATGGCACTGAAGCGGTGCCCAGCCGTCACACCCCTGGCCATGGCACTGCCAGTTCGGCCCTGCACCCCTGGTCGCAGGAGTTAAACGAGTGCCTGGCCTCACCCCCGGGTCATGCGGGCTTAAGGGGTGCCAGCCTGCCAATGCCGGATCATGGCACTGAAGGAGTGTCAGGCCTCACACCCCGGGTCATGGCGCTGGATGGTGCCTGCACCATACCCCCTGGCTATGTCACTGAAGGGGTGCCTGCCTCACACTCTGGTTCATAGCTCTGTAGGGGTGCACGGCCCTCACACCCAGGGTCATAGCTCTAAAGGGGATCCTGGCCCTCACACCCCGTGTCATGTGAAGGGTGCCCGGCCCTCACACTCTGGTTCATAGCTCTGTAGAGGTGCCCGGCCCTCACACCCCGTTTCATGGCACTAAAGGGGTGCCCGGCCCTCACACCCCGGGTCATGGACCTAAAGGGGTGCACGGCCCTCACACCCCGGGTCATGTGAAGGGGTGCCCGGCCCTCACACCCCGGTTCGCAGCACTGTAGGGGTGCCGCCTTCACACCCCGTTTCATCGCACTGAAAGGGTGCCCGGCTCTCACACCCCGTTTCATGACACTGAAGGGGTGCCCGGCCCTCACACCCCTGTCATGGCACTGAAAGGGTGCATAGCCCTCACACCCCGGGTCATTGACCTAAAGGGGTGCCCGGCCCTCACACCACGGGTCATGGGGTTGAAGCGGTTCCCGGCCCTCACACCCCGGGTCATGGTGCTGGAGGGGTGCCCGGCCCTCACACCCCGGTCATGTCTGAAGGTTCTGCCTCACACCTGGGACACGGCACTGAAGGGGTGTCCGGCCTCACACCGGGTCATGGTGCTGAAGGTGCCCGCATTCACACCCCGATTCATGGCACTGAAAGGTGCCCGGCCCTCACATCCCGTTTCATGACACTGAAGGGGTGCCGGCCCTCACACCCGGGGTCATTGCACTTAAAGGGTACACGGCCCACACACCCCGGGTTATGGACCTAAAGGGGTGCCCGGCCCTCACACCACGGGTCATGGGGTTGAAGCGGTTCCCGGCCATCACACCCCGGGTCATGGTGCTGGAGGGGTGCCCGGCCCTCACACCCCGAGTCATGTCACTGAAGGGGTGCCCGGCCCTCACACCCCGGGTCATGGTGCTGATGGGGGGCCCCGCCCTCACCCACCGATTCTTGGCACTGAAATCGAACCCGGCCCTAACACCCTGGGTCATGGTGCTGAAGGGGTGCCCAGCCCTCACACCCAGATTCATTTCACTGAAGGGGAGCCAGACCCTCACACCCAGATTTATTTCACTGAAGGGGTGCCCGACCCTCACACCCCGGGTCATGTGAAGGGGTGCCCGGCCCTCACACCTCGTTTCATGGCACTGAAAGGGTGCCCAGCCCTCACACCCCGATTCATGACACTGAAGGGGTGCCCGACGCTCACACCTCTATTTATGGTACTGAAGGGGTGCCCGGCCCTCACACCCGGGTTCACAGCACAGTAGGGGTGCCCGGCCATCACACCCCGATTCATGGCACTGAAATGGAGCCCGGCCCTGACACCCCGGGCCATGGTGCTGAAGGGGGTGCCCGACCCTCACACCCCGATTCATGGCACTGAAGGGGTGCTCGACCCTCACACCCCGGGTCATGTGAAGGGGTGCCCCGGACCCTCACACCCCGTTTCATGACACTGAAGGGGTGCCCGGCCCTCACACCCCGGGTCGTGGCACTAAAAGGGTGCACAGCCCTCACACCCCGGGTCATGGACCTAAAGGGGTGCCTGGCCCTGACACCACGGGTCATGGGGTTGAAGTGGTTCCCGGCCCTCACACCCCGGGTCATGGTGCTGGAGGGGTGCCCGGCCCTCACACCCCGGGTCATGTCACTGAAGGGGTGCCCGGCCCTCACACCCCGGGTCATGGCACTGAAGGGGTGCCCGACCATCACACACCGATTCATGGCACTGAAGGGTGCTTGGGTTTCACACCCCTATTCATGGCACTGAAGGGGTGCCCGGCCCTCACACCAGGGTCATGGCACTGAAAGGTGGGCAGCCCTCACAGCCGAGGTCATGGCACTGAAGGGTTTAGGTCTCACACCCAGGTCATGGTCCTGAAGGGGTGCCCGACCCTCACACACCGGGTCATGTGTCACTAAAGGGGTGCCGGCCCTCACACACCCCTGTTCATGGCACCTGAAGGGGTGCCCGGCCGTCACACCCCGGTTCATGACACTGAAGGGGGTGCCCGGTCTCACAGGTCATGGTCACTGAGAAGGGTGCGCGCAGCCACTCACACACCCCGGGTCATGGTCCTGAAGGGGTGCCCGGCCCTCACACCCAGGTTCATGGTACTGAAGGGGTGCCCGACCCTCACACTCCGGGTCATGGTGCTGGAGGGGTGCCCGGCCTTCACACCCCGGGTCATGTCACTGAAGGGGTGCCCGGCCCTCACACCCCTGGTCATAGAGCTAAACGAGTGCCCAGCCCTCACACCCCGGGTCATGGCACTGAAAGAGTGACAGGCCCTCACACCCCGGGTCATGGTGCTGGAGGGGTGCCCGCCCCTCATACCCCGGGTCATGTCACTAAAGGGGTGCCCGGCCCTCACACCCCGGGTCATGTCACTGAAGAGGTGCACGGCCTTCACACCCCGGGTCATGGACCTAAAGGGGTGCCCGGCCCTCACACCCTGGGTCATGGGGTTAAAGCGGTTCCTGGTCCTCACACCACGGGCCATGGAGCTGAAGGGGTGCCCGGCCATCACACCCGGGTCATGGTGCTGAAGAATGCCGACCCCTCACCGGGGTCATGTCACTGAAGGGGTGCGGCCTCACCGGGTCACGGCACTGAAGGGTGCCTGGCCCTCACACCCCGGGTCATGGTGCTGAAGGGTGCCCGGCACTACACCCCGGCACTGAAAGGGTATCCAGCCCTCACCCCGGGTCATGGCACTTAAGGGTGCACAGCCCTCACACCCGGGTCATGGACCTAAAGGGGTGACCGGCCCTCACCACGGATCATGGGGTTGAAGCGGTTCCCGGCCCTTACACCCCGGGTCATGGTGCTGGAGGGGTGCCCGGCCCTCACACCCCGGATCATGTCACTGAAGGGGTGCCCGGCCCTCACACCCCGGGTCATGGCACTGAAGGGGTGCCTGGCCCTCACACCTTGGGTCATGGTGCCTGAGGGGTGCCCGGCCCTCACACCCCGGGTCATGGGGTTGAAGCGGTTCCCTGCCATCACACCCCGGGTCATGGTGCTGATGGGGTTCCCGGCCCTCACACCCCGATTCTTGGCACTGAAGTGGTGCCGGACCCTCACACCCGGGGTCATGTGAAGGGGTGCCCGGCCCTCACACCCCAGTTCGCAGCACTGTAGGGGTGCCCGGACCTCACACCCCGTTTCATGGCACTGAAAGGGTGCTGGGCCCTCACACCCCGGTTCATGACACTGAGAGGGTGCCCGGCCCTCACACCCCGGGTCATGGCACTGAAGGGGTGCACGGCCCTCACACCCCAGGTCATGGACCTAAAGGGGTGCCCAGCCCTCACACCAAGGGTCATGGGGTTGAAACGTTTCCCGCCCCTCACACCCCGGGTCATGGTGGTGGAGGGGTGCCCGTCCCTCACACCCAGGGTCATGGCACTGCAGGGGTGCCTGGCCCTCACACCCCGGGTCATGGTGCTGAAGGGATGCTCGGCTTTCACACCCCGATTCATGGCACTGAAAAGGTCCCCGACCCTCAAACCCCGGGTCATGGTGTCTGAGGGGTGCCCGGCCCTCACACCCCGGGTCATGTCACTAAAGGGGTGCCCGGCCCTCACACCCCGGGTCATGTCATTGAAGGTGTGCCCGAACCTCACACCTCGGGTCATGGTGCTGGAGGTGTGCCCGAACCTCACACCCCGGGTCATGTCATTGAAGGTGTGCCCGAACTTCACACCCCGGGTTATGGTGCTGATGGGGTGCCCGGCCCTCACACCCCGGTTCTTGGCACTGAAATCGAGCCCGGCCCTAACACCCTGGATCATGGTGCTGAAGGGGTTCCCAGCCCTCACACCCCGGGTCATGGCACTGAAGGTGTGCCCGAACCTCACACCCCGGGTCATGGTGCTGGAGGTGTGCCCGAACCTCACACCCCGGGTCATGTCACTGAAAGGGTGTCCGGCCCTCAAACCCCGGGTCATGTCATTGAAGGGGTGCCCGGCCCTCACACCCCGGGTCATGGCACTGAAGGGGTTCCCGGCCCTCACACCCCGGGTCATGGTGCTGGAGGGGTGCCCGGCCCTCACACCCCGGGTCATGACACTGAAGGGGTTCCAGCCCTCACACCCCAGTCATTGTGCTGGAGGGTGCCCGGCCCTCATACCCCGGGTCATGTTACAGAAAAGTGCCCGGCCCTCATCAGCAGGTCATGGTGCCTGGAGGGTGCCGGCCCTCACACCCGGGTCATGTCACTGAAAGGGTGCCCGGCCATCATCCCGGGTTATATCAATGAAGGGGTGCCCAGCTCTCACACCCCAGGTGATTTCACTGAAGGGGTGCCTGGCCCTCACACCCCGGGTCATGGTACTGAAGGAGTGCCCCGCCCTCACACCCCGGGTCATGGTGCTAATGGGGTGCCTGGCCCTTACACCCCGGGTCATGTGAAGAGGTGACCGGCCCTCACACCCCGGTTCATAATACTGTAGGGGTCCCCTGCCCCCACACCCCGGCTCATGTCACTTATGGGGTGCCCGGCGCTCACACCTCGGGTCAAGGGTCTGGAGGGGTGCCCGGCCATGACACCCCGGGTCAAGTGAAGGGGTGCCCGGACCACACACTCTTTTTCAAAGCACTGTATGGGTGCCTGGCACTCACACCTCGGGTCATGGTGCCTGAGGGATGCCCGGCCCTCACACCCCGGGTCATGGGGTTGAAGCGGTTCCCGGCCATCACACCCCGGGTCATGGTGCTGATGGGGTGACCGGCCCTCACACCCCGATTCTTGGCACTGAAATCGAGCCCGGCCCTAACACTCTGGGTAATGGTGCTGAA